>NC_059508.1:37222346-37232346 GCF_914767665.1 Harmonia axyridis
AAGCATATGACTACTGGCAGGATCAACCAGGGAACTGCGTGCTTATACGATCGGTCCACGAGATTGCCGGTATGGCCAAACCCGTTCGCCTCTCGTCATGTGGCACTAGCCATGTCGATTGACTTCGACTAGCGCCGCACATCAGTAAGTGCAAGTCCTCGACGAAACGACGTAACAGCCCCCAGTCAGCATGAGACTCAAGCTATATATACATCATCATCATCTCGGACAAAACACCGATCAAAAATGAGAAAGTTTCTAGAAACAATCCCTCGCCAAGGCGTCCATATATAATACGAACCCCCGGCTATCAACTAATTTCTTATACACATTCCATCTCGACCCTTCGCTATACATGTGAATATAACGACACGGTGATTCGAGATTCAACAATATTTGTCGCTCGGAACGAATTGAGTGGTTGCAAATTTTTTGTGAACATAACCCGCAACGGGCAGAGGATCACGATTTTAAGGTTGGTCGCTTAAAGGCCATTCGACTACAAAGAGACGAAGCGGACCGCGACCTCGCTGCATGAGGTTGACGAAAGCGACCCAAGATGCGAAAGCCGAAACCAACACACCTTGCCAGTACCCAAACGCCGAGGTCGGATTCGGGTCTACCACTTACCAACTGAATATCATCCTAAAAAGAACTCCAAACAGTCTAGGACAGGACCCATTCTCCACCCCTTCTATATATGTCAGGAGAACCCCGGATTCCCCTCCAGACACGATTTAGCAAACTTTTCCCGATCGATCCGACCCACCGAGGCCGTTTCGACCGTTCGCCGCGCCTACTAGAGCTGATTTCTTCGGACTCCGATCAGAAAATCCGCCGATGCATGTCGTTAACACCTAGTCCGCCTCGTCCGATCGATCGAGGCCGTTTCGACCGTTCGCCGCGCCTACTAGAGCTGATTTCTTCGGACTCCGATCAGAAAATCCGCCGATGCATGTCGTTAACACCTAGTCCGCCTCGTCCGATCGATCTAGGCCGTCTCGAACCACCCATCGCGCATCGAAAGTCGCATCTCTCGAACTCCGATCCGGAAATCGGCCGATGCATCACGTTAACTATTTCTTATATATCTAATATAATATACATGGAGACGGTAAGAATTCTTTTAATCGAAGATATACATATACTTCTCATCAATATCCAAAAGCTTATCGAAAAATAAATTACTCAACTTTTACGTGAAGAATCGTTCACCCAAACCTTATCCCCTATATATGTCAGGAGAACCCAAGGTTCCCCTCCAGACACGATTTAGCAAACTTTTCCCGATCGATCCGACCCACCGAGGCCGTCTCGACCGTCCGCTGCGCCTACTAGGGCCGATTTCTTCGGACTCCGATCAGAAAATATACCGATGCATGTCGTTAACACCTAGTCCGCCTCGTCCGATCTATCTAAACAGTCTCGACGCACCCAACACTCTTTCAAAGTCGGATTACTCGGACTCAATCTGAAAATGGACCGATGCATGACGTCAACACTTAGCCCGCCTCGTCTGATCTATCTAAGCCATCTCGACCCACCCAACACGCCTTCCAAGTCGGATCACTCGGACTTCGATCTGAAAATCTCCGGACTCATTTTTATGAATATCCCCAGTCAGTAAGAACGTTATTTCGCCAATATATACCAACAATAAACCATATTCCAATAGCTGAACCAAAAATATAATTCCCGATCCAAACGTTCTGCATCGCCCAACGCGACCACCTTCCCTATATATGTCAGGAGAGCACAGGGTTCCCCTCCAGACAACACTTACGCTCTATCCCCGACTCTCGGTCGATCGATAGGCCAGGTCAGCGGTGTCTGTTTCGGCCGAAGCTCGGACTTTGGTCAAAATGTTCCGATACAAAATTTGAACCAAGATAGATACAGATATGATTCCTTCTTAAATATACGTTGATTATCGAACAGAATATGGTAAATATTTTGCGATGACCGAGGATTTCATGAATTTTTTTTTTTTTTCGAAAAAATTTTCTATTATCGGAATTTCCTCAAATTTCATTTGGTTGCCTCCTAATGCTTATTAAAAATGATAACCAACAATCAGAATCATTATTTATCATTTATTTCAATTTTTATAATGAAAAACGTTCACGTCCTTTCGCGCCTCTCGATCGTCGTTTACGTGATGCATCGGTCAGCCCTAGTTTACGTGGTGCATCGGTAAGATCGAGTTCACGTTCTGCATCGGTCTGCCCGAGTTTACGTGGTGCATCGGTAAGATCGAGATTACGTGGTGCATCGGTAAGATCGAGTTCACGTTCTGCATCGGTCTGCCTGAGTTTACGTGGTGCATCGGTATGATCGAGTTTACGTTCTGCATCGGTGTGATCTAGTTTACGTTGTGCATCGGTAAGATCGAGATTACGTGAAGCATCGGTATGATCGAGTTTACGTTCTGCATCGGTCTGGACTCTGAGATATATTTTCGACGTGAAAATGTTCCGATACAACTTTTGAACCAGGATAGTTAGAGAGATGATTTTTTCTGGGATGTACGTTGATTGGGGAATGGATTGTGGAAAATAACTTGCCATGACCGAGGTGTTCTCGAATTTTTTTTTTTTTTTCGAAAAATATTTTCTGATTTTGGATTTCACTCAAATTTGATTTCGTTGCCTTCTAATGTGTTCTAAAAGAGTAAATCAGTAATCAGAATCGAAAAATATTTTTCGGATTTTTTTTTTTTTGAAAAAAAATTTTCTGATTTTGGAATTTCCTCAAATTTGATTTGGTTGCCTTCTAATGTGTTTTTAAAGCGTAAATCAGTAATCAGAATCAATATTCATTGTCGACTTTAATTTTTATAAGGAAAAATGTTCACGTCCTTAAACGCCTCCCCATCATTAGCCCGAGTCCAAGTCGATGTCAGTCCCGAGCGGACGGTGTCAGATACTACCTATCGCCCCGGTCTGGACTTGGCGAGGTATTTCGACGTGAAATGTTCCGATACAACTTTTGAACCAGGATAGTTAGAGAGATGATTTCTTCTATGTTGTACGTGGATCGGGGAATGGATTGTGGGAAATAACTTGCCATGACCGAGGTGTCCTCGAATTTTTTTTTTTTTCGAAAAAAATTTTCTGATTGTGGAATTTTCTCAAATTTGATTTGGTTGCCTCCTAATGTGTTCTAAAAGAGTAAATCAGTAATCGGAATCGAAAAATATTTTTCGGATTTTTTTTTTTTTCGAAAAAAATTTTCTGATCGTGGAATTTCCTCAAATTCGATTTGGTTGCCTTCTAATGTGTTTTTAAAGCGTAAATCAGTAATCAGAATCAATATTCATTGTCGACTTTAATTTTTATAAGGAAAAATGTTCACGTCCTTAAACGCCTCCCCATCATCAGCCCGAGTCCAAGTCGATGTCAGTCCCGAGCGGACGGTGTCAGATACTACCTATCGCCGAGGTCTGGACTTGGCGAGATATTACGACGTGAAATGTTCCGATACAACTTTTGAACCAGGATAGTTAGAGAGATGATTTCTTCTATGTTGTACGTTGATTGTGGAATGAAATACGTAAAATAACTCGCCATGACCGAGGTGATTACGATTTTTTTTTTTTTTCGAAAAAAATTTTCTGATCGTGGAATTTTCTCAAATTTGATTTGGTTGCCTCCTTATATGTTCTAGTAGCGATAATCAACAATCAGAATCAAAATCCATGGTCGGGTTTGATTTTTATAAGGAAAAATGTTCACGTCCTTTTTTACAACCCCGACTCATTGACGATGTTAGAACCGAGCCGGCGGTGTCAGATACGACCGATCGCCCCGGTCCCGATCGTCATTTACGTTGTGCATCGGTCTGCCCGAGATTACGTGGTGCATCGGTATGATCGAGTTTACGTGGTGCATCGGTAAGATCCAATTCACGTTCTGCATCGGTAAGATCCAATTCACGTTCTGCATCGGTAAGATCCAGTTCACGTGGTGCATCGGTAAGATGGAGATTACGTGGTGCATCGGTAAGATCGAGATTACGTGGTGCATCGGTAAGATCTACTTTACGTTCTGCATCGGTCTGCCCTTGTTTACGTGGTGCATCGGTAAGATCGAGATTACGTGAAGCATCGGTATGATCGAGTTTACGTTCTGCATCGGTCTGCCCGATATTACGTGGTGCATCGGTCTGCCCTAGTTTACGTGGTGCATCGGTTTGGACTTAGAGATATATTTTCGACGTGAAAATGTTCCGATACAACTTTTGAACCAGGATAGTTAGAGAGATGATTTTTTCTGGGATGTACGTGGATCGGGGAATGGATTGTGGGAAATAACTTGCCATGACCGAGGTGTCCTCGAATTTTTTTTTTTTTCGAAAAAAATTTTCTGATTGTGGAATTTTCTCAAATTTGATTTGGTTGCCTCCTAATGTGTTCTAAAAGAGTAAATCAGTAATCGGAATCGAAAAATATTTTTCGGATTTTTTTTTTTTTCGAAAAAAATTTTCTGATCGTGGAATTTCCTCAAATTCGATTTGGTTGCCTTCTAATGTGTTTTTAAAGCGTAAATCAGTAATCAGAATCAATATTCATTGTCGACTTTAATTTTTATAAGGAAAAATGTTCACGTCCTTAAACGCCTCCCCATCATCAGCCCGAGTCCAAGTCGATGTCAGTCCCGAGCGGACGGTGTCAGATACTACCTATCGCCGAGGTCTGGACTTGGCGAGATATTACGACGTGAAATGTTCCGATACAACTTTTGAACCAGGATAGTTAGAGAGATGATTTCTTCTATGTTGTACGTTGATTGTGGAATGAAATACGGAAAATAACTCGCCATGACCGAGGTGATTACGATTTTTTTTTTTTTTCGAAAAAAATTTTCTGATCGTGGAATTTTCTCAAATTTGATTTGGTTGCCTCCTTATATGTTCTAGTAGCGATAATCAACAATCAGAATCAAAATCCATGGTCGGGTTTGATTTTTATAAGGAAAAATGTTCACGTCCTTTTTTACAACCCCGACTCATTGACGATGTTAGAACCGAGCCGGCGGTGTCAGATACGACCGATCGCCCCGGTCCCGATCGTCATTTACGTTGTGCATCGGTCTGCCCGAGATTACGTGGTGCATCGGTATGATCGAGTTTACGTGGTGCATCGGTAAGATCCAATTCACGTTCTGCATCGGTAAGATCCAATTCACGTTCTGCATCGGTAAGATCCAGTTCACGTGGTGCATCGGTAAGATGGAGATTACGTGGTGCATCGGTAAGATCGAGATTACGTGGTGCATCGGTAAGATCTACTTTACGTTCTGCATCGGTCTGCCCTTGTTTACGTGGTGCATCGGTAAGATCGAGATTACGTGAAGCATCGGTATGATCGAGTTTACGTTCTGCATCGGTCTGCCCGATATTACGTGGTGCATCGGTCTGCCCTAGTTTACGTGGTGCATCGGTTTGGACTTAGAGATATATTTTCGACGTGAAAATGTTCCGATACAACTTTTGAACCAGGATAGTTAGAGAGATGATTTTTTCTGGGATGTACGTGGATCGGGGAATGGATTGTGGGAAATAACTTGCCATGACCGAGGTGTCCTCGAATTTTTTTTTTTTTCGAAAAAAATTTTCTGATTGTGGAATTTTCTCAAATTTGATTTGGTTGCCTCCTAATGTGTTCTAAAAGAGTAAATCAGTAATCGGAATCGAAAAATATTTTTCGGATTTTTTTTTTTTTCGAAAAAAATTTTCTGATCGTGGAATTTCCTCAAATTCGATTTGGTTGCCTTCTAATGTGTTTTTAAAGCGTAAATCAGTAATCAGAATCAATATTCATTGTCGACTTTAATTTTTATAAGGAAAAATGTTCACGTCCTTAAACGCCTCCCCATCATCAGCCCGAGTCCAAGTCGATGTCAGTCCCGAGCGGACGGTGTCAGATACTACCTATCGCCGAGGTCTGGACTTGGCGAGATATTACGACGTGAAATGTTCCGATACAACTTTTGAACCAGGATAGTTAGAGAGATGATTTCTTCTATGTTGTACGTTGATTGTGGAATGAAATACGTAAAATAACTCGCCATGACCGAGGTGATTACGATTTTTTTTTTTTTTCGAAAAAAATTTTCTGATCGTGGAATTTTCTCAAATTTGATTTGGTTGCCTCCTTATATGTTCTAGTAGCGATAATCAACAATCAGAATCAAAATCCATGGTCGGGTTTGATTTTTATAAGGAAAAATGTTCACGTCCTTTTTTACAACCCCGACTCATTGACGATGTTAGAACCGAGCCGGCGGTGTCAGATACGACCGATCGCCCCGGTCCCGATCGTCATTTACGTTGTGCATCGGTCTGCCCGAGATTACGTGGTGCATCGGTATGATCGAGTTTACGTGGTGCATCGGTAAGATCCAATTCACGTTCTGCATCGGTAAGATCCAATTCACGTTCTGCATCGGTAAGATCCAGTTCACGTGGTGCATCGGTAAGATGGAGATTACGTGGTGCATCGGTAAGATCGAGATTACGTGGTGCATCGGTAAGATCTACTTTACGTTCTGCATCGGTCTGCCCTTGTTTACGTGGTGCATCGGTAAGATCGAGATTACGTGAAGCATCGGTATGATCGAGTTTACGTTCTGCATCGGTCTGCCCGATATTACGTGGTGCATCGGTCTGCCCTAGTTTACGTGGTGCATCGGTTTGGACTTAGAGATATATTTTCGACGTGAAAATGTTCCGATACAACTTTTGAACCAGGATAGTTAGAGAGATGATTTTTTCTGGGATGTACGTGGATCGGGGAATGGATTGTGGGAAATAACTTGCCATGACCGAGGTGTCCTCGAATTTTTTTTTTTTTCGAAAAAAATTTTCTGATTGTGGAATTTTCTCAAATTTGATTTGGTTGCCTCCTAATGTGTTCTAAAAGAGTAAATCAGTAATCGGAATCGAAAAATATTTTTCGGATTTTTTTTTTTTTCGAAAAAAATTTTCTGATCGTGGAATTTCCTCAAATTCGATTTGGTTGCCTTCTAATGTGTTTTTAAAGCGTAAATCAGTAATCAGAATCAATATTCATTGTCGACTTTAATTTTTATAAGGAAAAATGTTCACGTCCTTAAACGCCTCCCCATCATCAGCCCGAGTCCAAGTCGATGTCAGTCCCGAGCGGACGGTGTCAGATACTACCTATCGCCGAGGTCTGGACTTGGCGAGATATTACGACGTGAAATGTTCCGATACAACTTTTGAACCAGGATAGTTAGAGAGATGATTTCTTCTATGTTGTACGTTGATTGTGGAATGAAATACGGAAAATAACTCGCCATGACCGAGGTGATTACGATTTTTTTTTTTTTTCGAAAAAAATTTTCTGATCGTGGAATTTTCTCAAATTTGATTTGGTTGCCTCCTTATATGTTCTAGTAGCGATAATCAACAATCAGAATCAAAATCCATGGTCGGGTTTGATTTTTATAAGGAAAAATGTTCACGTCCTTTTTTACAACCCCGACTCATTGACGATGTTAGAACCGAGCCGGCGGTGTCAGATACGACCGATCGCCCCGGTCCCGATCGTCATTTACGTTGTGCATCGGTCTGCCCGAGATTACGTGGTGCATCGGTATGATCGAGTTTACGTGGTGCATCGGTAAGATCCAATTCACGTTCTGCATCGGTAAGATCCAATTCACGTTCTGCATCGGTAAGATCCAGTTCACGTGGTGCATCGGTAAGATGGAGATTACGTGGTGCATCGGTAAGATCGAGATTACGTGGTGCATCGGTAAGATCTACTTTACGTTCTGCATCGGTCTGCCCTTGTTTACGTGGTGCATCGGTAAGATCGAGATTACGTGAAGCATCGGTATGATCGAGTTTACGTTCTGCATCGGTCTGCCCGATATTACGTGGTGCATCGGTCTGCCCTAGTTTACGTGGTGCATCGGTTTGGACTTAGAGATATATTTTCGACGTGAAAATGTTCCGATACAACTTTTGAACCAGGATAGTTAGAGAGATGATTTTTTCTGGGATGTACGTGGATCGGGGAATGGATTGTGGGAAATAACTTGCCATGACCGAGGTGTCCTCGAATTTTTTTTTTTTTCGAAAAAAATTTTCTGATTGTGGAATTTTCTCAAATTTGATTTGGTTGCCTCCTAATGTGTTCTAAAAGAGTAAATCAGTAATCGGAATCGAAAAATATTTTTCGGATTTTTTTTTTTTTCGAAAAAAATTTTCTGATCGTGGAATTTCCTCAAATTCGATTTGGTTGCCTTCTAATGTGTTTTTAAAGCGTAAATCAGTAATCAGAATCAATATTCATTGTCGACTTTAATTTTTATAAGGAAAAATGTTCACGTCCTTAAACGCCTCCCCATCATCAGCCCGAGTCCAAGTCGATGTCAGTCCCGAGCGGACGGTGTCAGATACTACCTATCGCCGAGGTCTGGACTTGGCGAGATATTACGACGTGAAATGTTCCGATACAACTTTTGAACCAGGATAGTTAGAGAGATGATTTCTTCTATGTTGTACGTTGATTGTGGAATGAAATACGGAAAATAACTCGCCATGACCGAGGTGATTACGATTTTTTTTTTTTTTCGAAAAAAATTTTCTGATCGTGGAATTTTCTCAAATTTGATTTGGTTGCCTCCTTATATGTTCTAGTAGCGATAATCAACAATCAGAATCAAAATCCATGGTCGGGTTTGATTTTTATAAGGAAAAATGTTCACGTCCTTTTTTACAACCCCGACTCATTGACGATGTTAGAACCGAGCCGGCGGTGTCAGATACGACCGATCGCCCCGGTCCCGATCGTCATTTACGTTGTGCATCGGTCTGCCCGAGATTACGTGGTGCATCGGTATGATCGAGTTTACGTGGTGCATCGGTAAGATCCAATTCACGTTCTGCATCGGTAAGATCCAATTCACGTTCTGCATCGGTAAGATCCAGTTCACGTGGTGCATCGGTAAGATGGAGATTACGTGGTGCATCGGTAAGATCGAGATTACGTGGTGCATCGGTAAGATCTACTTTACGTTCTGCATCGGTCTGCCCTTGTTTACGTGGTGCATCGGTAAGATCGAGATTACGTGAAGCATCGGTATGATCGAGTTTACGTTCTGCATCGGTCTGCCCGATATTACGTGGTGCATCGGTCTGCCCTAGTTTACGTGGTGCATCGGTTTGGACTTAGAGATATATTTTCGACGTGAAAATGTTCCGATACAACTTTTGAACCAGGATAGTTAGAGAGATGATTTTTTCTGGGATGTACGTGGATCGGGGAATGGATTGTGGGAAATAACTTGCCATGACCGAGGTGTCCTCGAATTTTTTTTTTTTTCGAAAAAAATTTTCTGATTGTGGAATTTTCTCAAATTTGATTTGGTTGCCTCCTAATGTGTTCTAAAAGAGTAAATCAGTAATCGGAATCGAAAAATATTTTTCGGATTTTTTTTTTTTTCGAAAAAAATTTTCTGATCGTGGAATTTCCTCAAATTCGATTTGGTTGCCTTCTAATGTGTTTTTAAAGCGTAAATCAGTAATCAGAATCAATATTCATTGTCGACTTTAATTTTTATAAGGAAAAATGTTCACGTCCTTAAACGCCTCCCCATCATCAGCCCGAGTCCAAGTCGATGTCAGTCCCGAGCGGACGGTGTCAGATACTACCTATCGCCGAGGTCTGGACTTGGCGAGATATTACGACGTGAAATGTTCCGATACAACTTTTGAACCAGGATAGTTAGAGAGATGATTTCTTCTATGTTGTACGTTGATTGTGGAATGAAATACGTAAAATAACTCGCCATGACCGAGGTGATTACGATTTTTTTTTTTTTTCGAAAAAAATTTTCTGATCGTGGAATTTTCTCAAATTTGATTTGGTTGCCTCCTTATATGTTCTAGTAGCGATAATCAACAATCAGAATCAAAATCCATGGTCGGGTTTGATTTTTATAAGGAAAAATGTTCACGTCCTTTTTTA
>NC_059508.1:37237346-37239846 GCF_914767665.1 Harmonia axyridis
CCTGACCAGGCATAGTTCACCATCTTTCGGGTCCCAGCGTGTACGCTCTTGGTGCGCCTCCTCTCGCAATGAGAATGAGGCGCCCCGGGAATGCGGGTCAGTCATGGAGACCGACCATCTTCCCTTAGTTCACATAAAGTGAACCGTTACTTTCATTGCGCCTTTAGGTTTAGTGATTCCCAATGACTCGCGCACACGCTAGACTCCTTGGTCCGTGTTTCAAGACGGGTCCTGAAAGTACCCAAAGCAATAGCGTCGCTGATCGGCGTTTCAAGAGGTCTGTCCAAGAACACCGCGGCGAACAGTCGCAAACGGACGGAATCGGCACTAGGTCCGATCGCCATCACAATTCACATACTTGCCACGGGCCGGACGCGAACTAAGTCGCGGCCTCCCGCCATCAGTAAACCGTCGAGCGAGCTGTTCGGAAACCCAGTGTCCGTAAACATCGGAAAATCCGAGCTCACGGGCTACACTCGAGACCGTAGAACAGCACCCAACGGATCGCGACGACCTACTAGGGGAGAAGTGCACGCGTCCGAAGCCGGAGATGAACCGAAGGGAACAGCCAACGCGAACGTCGCCGTTTCCACAGTCAGTAAATCCCAACAACAGGCGCGAATGAATCTCCCCATTCGACCTTTCGGGTTTCTCAGGTTTACCCCTGAACGGTTTCACGTACTCTTGAACTCTCTCTTCAAAGTTCTTTTCAACTTTCCCTCACGGTACTTGTTCGCTATCGGTCTCGTGGTTATATTTAGCCTTAGATGGAGTTTACCACCCACTTAGGGCTGCACTCTCAAGCAACCCGACTCTAAGAAGAGATCCTCTAGCAAGCCGCAGCGGTCGCTACGGGCCTGGCACCCTCTATGGGCGATGGCCCCATTCAAGATGGACTTGAACGCGCCGCGAACTCGCCAGATAATGGATCCTTCCAAACACCACATCTCCCGGCGACCGGTTACGATCGCGGGATTCAGTGCTGGGCTAATCCCTGTTCGCTCGCCGCTACTAAGGGAATCCTAGTTAGTTTCTTTTCCTCCGCTTAATAATATGCTTAAATTCAGCGGGTAGTCTCACCTGTCCTGAGGTCGTATGTTCAAATCATCGAAACGTTCCGAAACTAACCTTTGGCGGCTCATAAAATCACGTACCTTACGCGAGGGAGTTAGCCTACTCAAAGGCGTCTATTATCTCCTGCTCCGTATGGCGGATCATGCGAATCCAAGCAAAGTGCTTCGGTGTTTCGGGGGTGCGCTCATGAAAGCTCATCCGCAACGCGCGACAACTGGCACATTAAAGCGATCGGACGTCGTTCAGATTTCTCGGACACGACGATCGCATGTCTACAGTCATGGGCGCAGATCGAGCAATACCACGACACCACAATATATGCTTTCGCAATTCAAGACGGCGCGTTACGAAAACAACTCCTCATCATTCCAACACACGAGGCGTCGAAACGACAGAACGTTGATCGTCACGCGGCAAACCGTCCAACTCGCCCAAATGACCTTCGGTACAGGATCAACGTTAGACGACCTTTACGTCGTCACTTCGTCAAGCCATAACGTCTGGCCGGGCAGTCTTTGTAATGGAACCGACCCTCAGTCAGGAGTGGTCCGAGGACAGTGTCCGAGGACCGCAATGTGCGTTCGAAATGTCGATGTTCATGTGTCCTGCAGTTCGCATGTTGACGCGCAATTAGCTGCGTTCTTCATCGACCCACGAGCCAAGTGATCCACCGTTCAGGGTAATCTTTTATGTTCGATTTCTCGGTACTAGTCGCAATGGACTTTCCCTCGAAATACGAGACGCCAACTGCGAACCTCCTCGAGAATGACATTCCAATGACTGAGACGACCCACTGAAGGGTCAATACGTCAGTCGATCGGCGCAAAATCTTCGGTTCAACTAGTTTGCGTACTAATCTAGTGACAATTATCGTAAAAAATTCGGACGGAGACAAACGTCGCAGACAATCCCGAAAGAGCATAAAAACGCTAATGTAACGGGCGTCGCACAACGTCGACGTCTTCGTCCCTGGAATAGATCGTCCTACCGAAGTCCGTAGACAACGGTAACGACTGATCGATTTCGGGCGAGAATCTTTAAAACCTGCAGCCGGCTCCTCGTTCCGTGCCAAACACGAAACTTCGCCCAGCCACGAACGCGGCAATCCAAGCGCTTCGAATCCTTATTCCGAGCACATCACGAGACTTCGCCCAACTACGAACGTCAGCATAAGCAGCCGGCTCCTCGTTCCATCAAGGAACTTCGCCCAACCACAAACGCCGACATAAGCGGCCGGCTCCTCATTTCGTGAGCATCTCTAAACATGGACCTACAACGAAGGCTGCACACACGTGCGGCCGGCTCCTCGTTTCGAGGATATCACAAGACTTCGCCCAACCACGAACGTCAGCATAAGCAGCCGGCTCCTCGTTCCGTCAAGGAACTTCGCCCAACCACAAACGCCGACATAGGCGGCCGGCTCCTC
>NC_059508.1:37242346-37249770 GCF_914767665.1 Harmonia axyridis
AGTCAGCATGAGACTCAAGCTATATATACATCATCATCATCTCGGACAAAACACCGATCAAAAATGAGAAAGTTTCTAGAAACAATCCCTCGCCAAGGCGTCCATATATAATACGAACCCCCGGCTATCAACTAATTTCTTATACACATTCCATCTCGACCCTTCGCTATACATGTGAATATAACGACACGGTGATTCGAGATTCAACAATATTTGTCGCTCGGAACGAATTGAGTGGTTGCAAATTTTTTGTGAACATAACCCGCAACGGGCAGAGGATCACGATTTTAAGGTTGGTCGCTTAAAGGCCATTCGACTACAAAGAGACGAAGCGGACCGCGACCTCGCTGCATGAGGTTGACGAAAGCGACCCAAGATGCGAAAGCCGAAACCAACACACCTTGCCAGTACCCAAACGCCGAGGTCGGATTCGGGTCTACCACTTACCAACTGAATATCATCCTAAAAAGAACTCCAAACAGTCTAGGACAGGACCCATTCTCCACCCCTTCTATATATGTCAGGAGAACCCCGGATTCCCCTCCAGACACGATTTAGCAAACTTTTCCCGATCGATCCGACCCACCGAGGCCGTTTCGACCGTTCGCCGCGCCTACTAGAGCTGATTTCTTCGGACTCCGATCAGAAAATCCGCCGATGCATGTCGTTAACACCTAGTCCGCCTCGTCCGATCGATCGAGGCCGTTTCGACCGTTCGCCGCGCCTACTAGAGCTGATTTCTTCGGACTCCGATCAGAAAATCCGCCGATGCATGTCGTTAACACCTAGTCCGCCTCGTCCGATCGATCTAGGCCGTCTCGAACCACCCATCGCGCATCGAAAGTCGCATCTCTCGAACTCCGATCCGGAAATCGGCCGATGCATCACGTTAACTATTTCTTATATATCTAATATAATATACATGGAGACGGTAAGAATTCTTTTAATCGAAGATATACATATACTTCTCATCAATATCCAAAAGCTTATCGAAAAATAAATTACTCAACTTTTACGTGAAGAATCGTTCACCCAAACCTTATCCCCTATATATGTCAGGAGAACCCAAGGTTCCCCTCCAGACACGATTTAGCAAACTTTTCCCGATCGATCCGACCCACCGAGGCCGTCTCGACCGTCCGCTGCGCCTACTAGGGCCGATTTCTTCGGACTCCGATCAGAAAATATACCGATGCATGTCGTTAACACCTAGTCCGCCTCGTCCGATCTATCTAAACAGTCTCGACGCACCCAACACTCTTTCAAAGTCGGATTACTCGGACTCAATCTGAAAATGGACCGATGCATGACGTCAACACTTAGCCCGCCTCGTCTGATCTATCTAAGCCATCTCGACCCACCCAACACGCCTTCCAAGTCGGATCACTCGGACTTCGATCTGAAAATCTCCGGACTCATTTTTATGAATATCCCCAGTCAGTAAGAACGTTATTTCGCCAATATATACCAACAATAAACCATATTCCAATAGCTGAACCAAAAATATAATTCCCGATCCAAACGTTCTGCATCGCCCAACGCGACCACCTTCCCTATATATGTCAGGAGAGCACAGGGTTCCCCTCCAGACAACACTTACGCTCTATCCCCGACTCTCGGTCGATCGATAGGCCAGGTCAGCGGTGTCTGTTTCGGCCGAAGCTCGGACTTTGGTCAAAATGTTCCGATACAAAATTTGAACCAAGATAGATACAGATATGATTCCTTCTTAAATATACGTTGATTATCGAACAGAATATGGTAAATATTTTGCGATGACCGAGGATTTCATGAATTTTTTTTTTTTTTCGAAAAAATTTTCTATTATCGGAATTTCCTCAAATTTCATTTGGTTGCCTCCTAATGCTTATTAAAAATGATAACCAACAATCAGAATCATTATTTATCATTTATTTCAATTTTTATAATGAAAAACGTTCACGTCCTTTCGCGCCTCTCGATCGTCGTTTACGTGATGCATCGGTCAGCCCTAGTTTACGTGGTGCATCGGTAAGATCGAGTTCACGTTCTGCATCGGTCTGCCCGAGTTTACGTGGTGCATCGGTAAGATCGAGATTACGTGGTGCATCGGTAAGATCGAGTTCACGTTCTGCATCGGTCTGCCTGAGTTTACGTGGTGCATCGGTATGATCGAGTTTACGTTCTGCATCGGTGTGATCTAGTTTACGTTGTGCATCGGTAAGATCGAGATTACGTGAAGCATCGGTATGATCGAGTTTACGTTCTGCATCGGTCTGGACTCTGAGATATATTTTCGACGTGAAAATGTTCCGATACAACTTTTGAACCAGGATAGTTAGAGAGATGATTTTTTCTGGGATGTACGTTGATTGGGGAATGGATTGTGGAAAATAACTTGCCATGACCGAGGTGTTCTCGAATTTTTTTTTTTTTTCGAAAAATATTTTCTGATTTTGGATTTCACTCAAATTTGATTTCGTTGCCTTCTAATGTGTTCTAAAAGAGTAAATCAGTAATCAGAATCGAAAAATATTTTTCGGATTTTTTTTTTTTTGAAAAAAAATTTTCTGATTTTGGAATTTCCTCAAATTTGATTTGGTTGCCTTCTAATGTGTTTTTAAAGCGTAAATCAGTAATCAGAATCAATATTCATTGTCGACTTTAATTTTTATAAGGAAAAATGTTCACGTCCTTAAACGCCTCCCCATCATTAGCCCGAGTCCAAGTCGATGTCAGTCCCGAGCGGACGGTGTCAGATACTACCTATCGCCCCGGTCTGGACTTGGCGAGGTATTTCGACGTGAAATGTTCCGATACAACTTTTGAACCAGGATAGTTAGAGAGATGATTTCTTCTATGTTGTACGTGGATCGGGGAATGGATTGTGGGAAATAACTTGCCATGACCGAGGTGTCCTCGAATTTTTTTTTTTTTTCGAAAAAAATTTTCTGATTGTGGAATTTTCTCAAATTTGATTTGGTTGCCTCCTAATGTGTTCTAAAAGAGTAAATCAGTAATCGGAATCGAAAAATATTTTTCGGATTTTTTTTTTTTTCGAAAAAAATTTTCTGATCGTGGAATTTCCTCAAATTCGATTTGGTTGCCTTCTAATGTGTTTTTAAAGCGTAAATCAGTAATCAGAATCAATATTCATTGTCGACTTTAATTTTTATAAGGAAAAATGTTCACGTCCTTAAACGCCTCCCCATCATCAGCCCGAGTCCAAGTCGATGTCAGTCCCGAGCGGACGGTGTCAGATACTACCTATCGCCGAGGTCTGGACTTGGCGAGATATTACGACGTGAAATGTTCCGATACAACTTTTGAACCAGGATAGTTAGAGAGATGATTTCTTCTATGTTGTACGTTGATTGTGGAATGAAATACGTAAAATAACTCGCCATGACCGAGGTGATTACGATTTTTTTTTTTTTTCGAAAAAAATTTTCTGATCGTGGAATTTTCTCAAATTTGATTTGGTTGCCTCCTTATATGTTCTAGTAGCGATAATCAACAATCAGAATCAAAATCCATGGTCGGGTTTGATTTTTATAAGGAAAAATGTTCACGTCCTTTTTTACAACCCCGACTCATTGACGATGTTAGAACCGAGCCGGCGGTGTCAGATACGACCGATCGCCCCGGTCCCGATCGTCATTTACGTTGTGCATCGGTCTGCCCGAGATTACGTGGTGCATCGGTATGATCGAGTTTACGTGGTGCATCGGTAAGATCCAATTCACGTTCTGCATCGGTAAGATCCAATTCACGTTCTGCATCGGTAAGATCCAGTTCACGTGGTGCATCGGTAAGATGGAGATTACGTGGTGCATCGGTAAGATCGAGATTACGTGGTGCATCGGTAAGATCTACTTTACGTTCTGCATCGGTCTGCCCTTGTTTACGTGGTGCATCGGTAAGATCGAGATTACGTGAAGCATCGGTATGATCGAGTTTACGTTCTGCATCGGTCTGCCCGATATTACGTGGTGCATCGGTCTGCCCTAGTTTACGTGGTGCATCGGTTTGGACTTAGAGATATATTTTCGACGTGAAAATGTTCCGATACAACTTTTGAACCAGGATAGTTAGAGAGATGATTTTTTCTGGGATGTACGTGGATCGGGGAATGGATTGTGGGAAATAACTTGCCATGACCGAGGTGTCCTCGAATTTTTTTTTTTTCGAAAAAAATTTTCTGATTGTGGAATTTTCTCAAATTTGATTTGGTTGCCTCCTAATGTGTTCTAAAAGAGTAAATCAGTAATCGGAATCGAAAAATATTTTTCGGATTTTTTTTTTTTTCGAAAAAAATTTTCTGATCGTGGAATTTCCTCAAATTCGATTTGGTTGCCTTCTAATGTGTTTTTAAAGCGTAAATCAGTAATCAGAATCAATATTCATTGTCGACTTTAATTTTTATAAGGAAAAATGTTCACGTCCTTAAACGCCTCCCCATCATCAGCCCGAGTCCAAGTCGATGTCAGTCCCGAGCGGACGGTGTCAGATACTACCTATCGCCGAGGTCTGGACTTGGCGAGATATTACGACGTGAAATGTTCCGATACAACTTTTGAACCAGGATAGTTAGAGAGATGATTTCTTCTATGTTGTACGTTGATTGTGGAATGAAATACGGAAAATAACTCGCCATGACCGAGGTGATTACGATTTTTTTTTTTTTTCGAAAAAAATTTTCTGATCGTGGAATTTTCTCAAATTTGATTTGGTTGCCTCCTTATATGTTCTAGTAGCGATAATCAACAATCAGAATCAAAATCCATGGTCGGGTTTGATTTTTATAAGGAAAAATGTTCACGTCCTTTTTTACAACCCCGACTCATTGACGATGTTAGAACCGAGCCGGCGGTGTCAGATACGACCGATCGCCCCGGTCCCGATCGTCATTTACGTTGTGCATCGGTCTGCCCGAGATTACGTGGTGCATCGGTATGATCGAGTTTACGTGGTGCATCGGTAAGATCCAATTCACGTTCTGCATCGGTAAGATCCAATTCACGTTCTGCATCGGTAAGATCCAGTTCACGTGGTGCATCGGTAAGATGGAGATTACGTGGTGCATCGGTAAGATCGAGATTACGTGGTGCATCGGTAAGATCTACTTTACGTTCTGCATCGGTCTGCCCTTGTTTACGTGGTGCATCGGTAAGATCGAGATTACGTGAAGCATCGGTATGATCGAGTTTACGTTCTGCATCGGTCTGCCCGATATTACGTGGTGCATCGGTCTGCCCTAGTTTACGTGGTGCATCGGTTTGGACTTAGAGATATATTTTCGACGTGAAAATGTTCCGATACAACTTTTGAACCAGGATAGTTAGAGAGATGATTTTTTCTGGATGTACGTGGATCGGGGAATGGATTGTGGGAAATAACTTGCCATGACCGAGGTGTCCTCGAATTTTTTTTTTTTTCGAAAAAAATTTTCTGATTGTGGAATTTTCTCAAATTTGATTTGGTTGCCTCCTAATGTGTTCTAAAAGAGTAAATCAGTAATCGGAATCGAAAAATATTTTTCGGATTTTTTTTTTTTTCGAAAAAAATTTTCTGATCGTGGAATTTCCTCAAATTCGATTTGGTTGCCTTCTAATGTGTTTTTAAAGCGTAAATCAGTAATCAGAATCAATATTCATTGTCGACTTTAATTTTTATAAGGAAAAATGTTCACGTCCTTAAACGCCTCCCCATCATCAGCCCGAGTCCAAGTCGATGTCAGTCCCGAGCGGACGGTGTCAGATACTACCTATCGCCGAGGTCTGGACTTGGCGAGATATTACGACGTGAAATGTTCCGATACAACTTTTGAACCAGGATAGTTAGAGAGATGATTTCTTCTATGTTGTACGTTGATTGTGGAATGAAATACGTAAAATAACTCGCCATGACCGAGGTGATTACGATTTTTTTTTTTTTTTCGAAAAAAATTTTCTGATCGTGGAATTTTCTCAAATTTGATTTGGTTGCCTCCTTATATGTTCTAGTAGCGATAATCAACAATCAGAATCAAAATCCATGGTCGGGTTTGATTTTTATAAGGAAAAATGTTCACGTCCTTTTTTACAACCCCGACTCATTGACGATGTTAGAACCGAGCCGGCGGTGTCAGATACGACCGATCGCCCCGGTCCCGATCGTCATTTACGTTGTGCATCGGTCTGCCCGAGATTACGTGGTGCATCGGTATGATCGAGTTTACGTGGTGCATCGGTAAGATCCAATTCACGTTCTGCATCGGTAAGATCCAATTCACGTTCTGCATCGGTAAGATCCAGTTCACGTGGTGCATCGGTAAGATGGAGATTACGTGGTGCATCGGTAAGATCGAGATTACGTGGTGCATCGGTAAGATCTACTTTACGTTCTGCATCGGTCTGCCCTTGTTTACGTGGTGCATCGGTAAGATCGAGATTACGTGAAGCATCGGTATGATCGAGTTTACGTTCTGCATCGGTCTGCCCGATATTACGTGGTGCATCGGTCTGCCCTAGTTTACGTGGTGCATCGGTTTGGACTTAGAGATATATTTTCGACGTGAAAATGTTCCGATACAACTTTTGAACCAGGATAGTTAGAGAGATGATTTTTTCTGGGATGTACGTGGATCGGGGAATGGATTGTGGGAAATAACTTGCCATGACCGAGGTGTCCTCGAATTTTTTTTTTTTTCGAAAAAAATTTTCTGATTGTGGAATTTTCTCAAATTTGATTTGGTTGCCTCCTAATGTGTTCTAAAAGAGTAAATCAGTAATCGGAATCGAAAAATATTTTTCGGATTTTTTTTTTTTTCGAAAAAAATTTTCTGATCGTGGAATTTCCTCAAATTCGATTTGGTTGCCTTCTAATGTGTTTTTAAAGCGTAAATCAGTAATCAGAATCAATATTCATTGTCGACTTTAATTTTTATAAGGAAAAATGTTCACGTCCTTAAACGCCTCCCCATCATCAGCCCGAGTCCAAGTCGATGTCAGTCCCGAGCGGACGGTGTCAGATACTACCTATCGCCGAGGTCTGGACTTGGCGAGATATTACGACGTGAAATGTTCCGATACAACTTTTGAACCAGGATAGTTAGAGAGATGATTTCTTCTATGTTGTACGTTGATTGTGGAATGAAATACGGAAAATAACTCGCCATGACCGAGGTGATTACGATTTTTTTTTTTTTTCGAAAAAAATTTTCTGATCGTGGAATTTTCTCAAATTTGATTTGGTTGCCTCCTTATATGTTCTAGTAGCGATAATCAACAATCAGAATCAAAATCCATGGTCGGGTTTGATTTTTATAAGGAAAAATGTTCACGTCCTTTTTTACAACCCCGACTCATTGACGATGTTAGAACCGAGCCGGCGGTGTCAGATACGACCGATCGCCCCGGTCCCGATCGTCATTTACGTTGTGCATCGGTCTGCCCGAGATTACG
>NC_059508.1:37254970-37262470 GCF_914767665.1 Harmonia axyridis
TCTGATCTACGGTACGTGGACCGACCCAAGATGCACACGATAATTTTAGCTGACTTCATGCCGAAAAGTCGGTTCACGTCATGCATCGGTATCTTAAATCGCGCCGTAAAGTCGTTCACGTCATGCATCGGTATCTTAAATCGCGCCGAAAAGTCGGCTCACGTCATGCATCGGCGTCTTTTTTTTGTGCCACCGATGCATGACGTGAACGACTTTTCGGCTCGATTTAAGATACCGATGCATGACTGTGAACGACTTTACGGCGCGATTTAAGATACCGATGCATGACGTGAACGACTTTTCGGCGCGATTTAAGATACCGATGCATGACGTGAACGACTTTACGGCGCGATTTAAAGCTATACCGATGCATGACGTAAACAAGATCACACCGATGCAGCACGTTAACATTAAAGCCCGCCTAATCCGATCGATGGAGGCCGTCTCGAGTGTCCAACTTGCTCACAAGAGCCGAGAAACAAACCAATGCATCACGTAGACAAGATCGTACCGAATGTTAACACAATCCAAAAGGAAATAATCTTAGATGAATATCGATTCTGATTATTGATTTTTCTTTCGCGATATTGATAGAAGACATCTGAATGAATTTCGAATTAATTCCGAAATCAAAAAAATATTTTCAATAAATTTTTTTTCTAGAGTACCTCGGTCTTTTCTATTTTTTTTCCAAGTTTCGTACGTCAATCAACATACATCCCAGAAAAAATCATCTCTCTAACTATCCTGGTTCAAAAGTTGTATCGGAACTTTTCACGTCGAAAAAGAACATAGGCGAAAAAGGACGTGAACATTATTCCTTATAAAAATCAAACCCGACCATGGATTTTGATTCTGATTGTTGATTATCGCTATTAGAACACATTAGGAGGCAACCAAATCAAATTTGAGAAAATTCCACAATCAGAAAATTTTTTTCGAAAAAAAAAAAAAAATTCGAGAACACCTCGGTCATGGCAAGTTATTTCCCACAATCCATTCCCCAATCAACGTACATCCCAGAAAAAATCATCTCTCTAACTATCCTGGTTCAAAAGTTGTATCGGAACATTTTCACGTCGAAAATATATCTCTAAGTCCAGACCGATGCACCACGTAATCTCGGGCAGACCGATGCACAACGTAAATGACGATCGGGACCGGGGCGATCGGTCGTATCTGACACCGCCGGCTCGGTTCTAACATCGTCAATGAGTCGGGGTTGTAAAAAAGGACGTGAACATTTTTCCTTATAAAAATCAAACCCGACCATGGATTTTGATTCTGATTGTTGATTATCGCTACTAGAACATATAAGGAGGCAACCAAATCAAATTTGAGAAAATTCCACGATCAGAAAATTTTTTTCGAAAAAAAAAAAAAATCGTAATCACCTCGGTCATGGCGAGTTATTTTCCGTATTTCATTCCACAATCAACGTACAACATAGAAGAAATCATCTCTCTAACTATCCTGGTTCAAAAGTTGTATCGGAACATTTCACGTCGTAATATCTCGCCAAGTCCAGACCTCGGCGATAGGTAGTATCTGACACCGTCCGCTCGGGACTGACATCGACTTGGACTCGGGCTGATGATGGGGAGGCGTTTAAGGACGTGAACATTTTTCCTTATAAAAATTAAAGTCGACAATGAATATTGATTCTGATTACTGATTTACGCTTTAAAAACACATTAGAAGGCAACCAAATCGAATTTGAGGAAATTCCACGATCAGAAAATTTTTTTCGAAAAAAAAAAAAATCCGAAAAATATTTTTCGATTCCGATTACTGATTTACTCTTTTAGAACACATTAGGAGGCAACCAAATCAAATTTGAGAAAATTCCACAATCAGAAAATTTTTTTCGAAAAAAAAAAAAATTCGAGGACACCTCGGTCATGGCAAGTTATTTCCCACAATCCATTCCCCGATCCACGTACATCCCAGAAAAAATCATCTCTCTAACTATCCTGGTTCAAAAGTTGTATCGGAACATTTTCACGTCGAAAATATATCTCTAAGTCCAAACCGATGCACCACGTAAACTAGGGCAGACCGATGCACCACGTAATATCGGGCAGACCGATGCAGAACGTAAACTCGATCATACCGATGCTTCACGTAATCTCGATCTTACCGATGCACCACGTAAACAAGGGCAGACCGATGCAGAACGTAAAGTAGATCTTACCGATGCACCACGTAATCTCGATCTTACCGATGCACCACGTAATCTCCATCTTACCGATGCACCACGTGAACTGGATCTTACCGATGCACCACGTAATCTCAATCTTACCGATGCACCACGTGAACTGGATCTTACCGATGCAGAACGTGAATTGGATCTTACCGATGCACCACGTAAACTCGATCTTACCGATGCACCACGTAATCTCGATCTTACCGATGCACCACGTGAACTGGATCTTACCGATGCAGAACGTGAATTGGATCTTACCGATGCACCACGTAAACTCGATCTTACCGATGCACCACGTAATCTCAATCTTACCGATGCACCACGTGAACTGGATCTTACCGATGCAGAACGTGAATTGGATCTTACCGATGCACCACGTAAACTCGATCTTACCGATGCACCACGTAATCTCGATCTTACCGATGCACCACGTGAACTGGATCTTACCGATGCAGAACGTGAATTGGATCTTACCGATGCACCACGTAAACTCGATCTTACCGATGCACCACGTAATCTCGATCTTACCGATGCACCACGTGAACTGGATCTTACCGATGCAGAACGTGAATTGGATCTTACCGATGCACCACGTAAACTCGATCTTACCGATGCACCACGTAATCTCAATCTTACCGATGCATCACGTAATCTCGATCTTACCGATGCAGAACGTAAACTCGATCATACCGATGCACCACGTTATCTCGGCAGACCGATGCAGAACGTAAAAAAAAAGCTTACAGCACGCGGTGTTCCCAAGCGGTCACCCATCCAAGTACTAACCGCGCCCGACGCTGCTTGGCTTCAGTGTTCAATTTCAATTCAATTTCAAATGGGCTTTATTTGTCTTTGTGATAGTTACAGATATGTGCCTATATAGGCCATGTTAATCAACAATAAGGGTTTATATACAGTTCCTACCAGATAATTCTGGTATTATCAGTTACATTTCATATACATATAATAAAAAATTTTTAAGTAATTTCAGGGTGTTTGGGAATTTTTGTTTGATATCGTATATTTATTTATTTTATTATAATAGGGGATTTTCAGGAAAAATTTAGGAATAAAAAACCTGATATAAGTAATTTGGGGAGGGATGGGGGGTGGGTTGGGGATATATATACAGTTATGTACAGTTTTGACATTTACAAATTTTTTATATACAATTTTATATACATGTCTGGGAAGGGGTTCCCGTTATGCTAAACGGCGATTCTCAATTCAGCTAACGGCCGCCATTTGCTAGTCGTGGCCAGTCCCCATTTCTCGTAGCACCGTTCGTGTCGCTGTTGGGTCTAGTACCCGTAGGACCGATTGGTTGTTACGATAACAGGGCGATGGATACGCCATTCGCATTGGCTGCCGCTACCTTTCGTTGTGATTCGTCGTCAAGACATATTTTTCAAAATGTCGGTATGTGACATGGCCGGTCTTGGAAGATGGCGGTTTTCATAGGGGTTTTTTGGGTGTTTGGGGTGGGTTTTTAGGGAGGTTTAAGGAATATGGGAAGGAATTGGTACGGGAGGGGGTGAGGGGATGCGTGGAGTCGCGTTTTCGTAATTTGTCTTGTCAGTGCGTTGGATTTACACTGGAATTCGTAGAAATCGCTAGATACTTTGTTTAGGTACTCGCGGATGGTTGGAATATCCGCGAGTTCATGTAGTTTGGATATCCTAGTGTAATACGGCTTGCTCAAGGCCAATCTTAGGATTTTGTTTTGAAGGTTTTGAATGGGCCTTATTGGAAAGGGCCTAAGGTGACAAAATGCCGGCGCAGCGTATGTGACTACTGGCCGGATGTATGTTTTGTAAATGAGCAATTTGTTTTTTTCATTCAGCATACTTTTACTGCACAATAGAGGATGCAGTATCTTTTTGATGGCGTATCCTTTATGGATTTGTGCTTTGATATGGCGGTGGAAATTTAGCCTTTCGTCCAATTCAATGCCCAGGTACTTAACGGAGCTTTTTGGAACAATTTCCGTATTATTGATTTTTAATTTGTCTAAGATTACTTTTTCATTCCGTCTTCTGCTAAACACGATCTGCTCTGCTTTGGTCTCATTCAGTTTTATTTTCCATCTGTCGAAGTAATTGATAAGTACTTCGAGATGGTTTTTCAGCTCGCGATTGGCGTCTTCAGCGCTGGATGAGTGGGCATATATGGCCGTGTCATCCGCGAAGAGGGCGATTTTTGTTTTGTTATGTTTCGGGATATCCTGGACGTAAATATTGAATAATCTAGGTCCAAGGACTGATCCCTGCACAATTCCTGCTTTTATATTTTTGGGCGCGGATGTTTCATTCCCTACGCGTACTATGAATTTTCTGTTATTGAGATATGAGTAAATGGTCTTTATGAGGAATTTCGGGAATTTAAGTTTTATTAATTTGTAGGTCAGCCCCTCTATCCAAACTTTGTCGAACGCCTTTTCGATGTCGAGGAGGAGCATGACCGTGTGGTTTTTATTATTGAAACTATTTATTACGTCAACTACGATTCGGCAGATTTGCTGTGTCGAGCTGTGTTTTTCCTTGAAGCCAAATTGATGGTCATCGCGAATTTTATTGTTTTTCATAACTTGTTTTATTTTTCCTAACAGGATTTTCTCGGTCAGCTTGCTGAGGTTAGACAGTAGACTGATCGGACGGTAGTTGCCGGGAGAAGTTGTGACTTTCCCGGCTTTGGGGATAGGGGTTACTACTGCTGTTTTCCAACAGCTAGGCCAGTGTTGAAATTTGAATACAGCGTTTATGATGTAGTTCAGTTGAACTATGGCCTTTCTGGATAGGTTCCGGATCAGTCTATTGTCCACTTCGTCCTTTCCTGGCGCTTTGTTTAGTGGAAGCTTTTTAATTTCGTCCCGTATTTCCGATGGGCTTCAGTGTTCTGACGAGAACTGGCAATTTCAGCGTGGTATGGCCGTAAACAACAAATATAGCGATATTTTCTATGATATCTCACTTTTTGGGAGCGGAAAGGACGTGAACGTTTTTCCTTATAAAAAATGAAATAACTTTTGGATATTAATTCTGATTGTTGATTTAAGTTTTAAGAACACATTAGGACATATCTCAATGAAATTTGAGGGATTTCCGAAATCGAAAAATATTTTTCGAAAAAAAAAAAAAATCCCAGAAGACCTCGGTCATCTCAAGTTTATTTCCATATTCTATTACACAATCAACGTACATCACAAAAGGAACCATCTCTCTAACTATCACAGTTAAATTTTTGTATCGGAACATTTCACGTCGGAATATCTCGCTAAGTCCAGACCGGGGAGATCGGTCGCATTTGACACCGTCCGCTCCGGTCTAACATCGTCTTGGAGTCGGGGTAACGATGGAGAGGCGTTTAAGGACGTGAACATTTTTCCTTATAAAAATTAAAGTCGACAATGAATATTGATTCTGATTACTGATTTACTCTTTTAGTACACATTAGAAGGCAACGCAATCAGATTTGAGGAAATTTCAAGATCAGAAAATTTTTTTCGAAAAAAAAAAAAATTCAAGAACACCTGGGTCATGGCAAGTTATTTCCCACAATCCATTCCACAATCAACGTACAACATAGAAGAAATCATCTCTCTAACTATCCTGGTTCAAAAGTTGTATCGGAACATTTCACGTCGAAATACCTCGCCAAGTCCAGACCGGGGCGATAGGTAGTATCTGACACCGTCCGCTCGGGACTGACATCGACTTGGACTCGGGCTAATGATGGGGAGGCGTTTAAGGACGTGAACATTTTTCCTTATAAAAATTAAAGTCGACAATGAATATTGATTCTGATTACTGATTTACGCTTTAAAAACACATTAGAAGGCAACCAAATCAAATTTGAGGAAATTCCAAAATCAGAAAATTTTTTTTCAAAAAAAAAAAAATCCGAAAAATATTTTTCGATTCTGATTACTGATTTACTCTTTTAGAACACATTAGAAGGCAACGAAATCAAATTTGAGTGAAATCCAAAATCAGAAAATATTTTTCGAAAAAAAAAAAAAATTCGAGAACACCTCGGTCATGGCAAGTTATTTTCCACAATCCATTCCCCAATCAACGTACATCCCAGAAAAAATCATCTCTCTAACTATCCTGGTTCAAAAGTTGTATCGGAACATTTTCACGTCGAAAATATATCTCAGAGTCCAGACCGATGCAGAACGTAAACTCGATCATACCGATGCTTCACGTAATCTCGATCTTACCGATGCACAACGTAAACTAGATCACACCGATGCAGAACGTAAACTCGATCATACCGATGCACCACGTAAACTCAGGCAGACCGATGCAGAACGTGAACTCGATCTTACCGATGCACCACGTAATCTCGATCTTACCGATGCACCACGTAAACTCGGGCAGACCGATGCAGAACGTGAACTCGATCTTACCGATGCACCACGTAAACTAGGGCTGACCGATGCATCACGTAAACGACGATCGAGAGGCGCGAAAGGACGTGAACGTTTTTCATTATAAAAATTGAAATAAATGATAAATAATGATTCTGATTGTTGGTTATCATTTTTAATAAGCATTAGGAGGCAACCAAATGAAATTTGAGGAAATTCCGATAATAGAAAATTTTTTCGAAAAAAAAAAAAAATTCATGAAATCCTCGGTCATCGCAAAATATTTACCATATTCTGTTCGATAATCAACGTATATTTAAGAAGGAATCATATCTGTATCTATCTTGGTTCAAATTTTGTATCGGAACATTTTGACCAAAGTCCGAGCTTCGGCCGAAACAGACACCGCTGACCTGGCCTATCGATCGACCGAGAGTCGGGGATAGAGCGTAAGTGTTGTCTGGAGGGGAACCCTGTGCTCTCCTGACATATATAGGGAAGGTGGTCGCGTTGGGCGATGCAGAACGTTTGGATCGGGAATTATATTTTTGGTTCAGCTATTGGAATATGGTTTATTGTTGGTATATATTGGCGAAATAACGTTCTTACTGACTGGGGATATTCATAAAAATGAGTCCGGAGATTTTCAGATCGAAGTCCGAGTGATCCGACTTGGAAGGCGTGTTGGGTGGGTCGAGATGGCTTAGATAGATCAGACGAGGCGGGCTAAGTGTTGACGTCATGCATCGGTCCATTTTCAGATTGAGTCCGAGTAATCCGACTTTGAAAGAGTGTTGGGTGCGTCGAGACTGTTTAGATAGATCGGACGAGGCGGACTAGGTGTTAACGACATGCATCGGTATATTTTCTGATCGGAGTCCGAAGAAATCGGCCCTAGTAGGCGCAGCGGACGGTCGAGACG
>NC_059508.1:37272470-37284556 GCF_914767665.1 Harmonia axyridis
TATGTACGTCGTCCCTCTCTGATCTGTAGTAAGTGGGCCTACCCAAGATGCACACGATAATTTTAGCTTAAACCATGCCGAAAAGTCGACTTCACGTCGTGCATCGGTACAAAATTATTCAAGGGGCAAAATAAATTCACGAGAGTAGGTCCGATTACCGCTGGATCAGACGACGATCGTAACTTGTTGGATACAAATGTATCCGATGTATGTACGTCGTCCCTCTCTGATCTACGGTACGTGGACCGACCCAAGATGCACACGATAATTTTAGCTGACTTCATGCCGAAAAGTCGGTTCACGTCATGCATCGGTATCTTAAATCGCGCCGTAAAGTCGTTCACGTCATGCATCGGTATCTTAAATCGCGCCGAAAAGTCGGCTCACGTCATGCATCGGCGTCTTTTTTTTGTGCCACCGATGCATGACGTGAACGACTTTTCGGCTCGATTTAAGATACCGATGCATGACGTGAACGACTTTACGGCGCGATTTAAGATACCGATGCATGACGTGAACGACTTTTCGGCGCGATTTAAGATACCGATGCATGACGTGAACGACTTTACGGCGCGATTTAAAGCTATACCGATGCATGACGTAAACAAGATCACACCGATGCAGCACGTTAACATTAAAGCCCGCCTAATCCGATCGATGGAGGCCGTCTCGAGTGTCCAACTTGCTCACAAGAGCCGAGAAACAAACCGATGCATCACGTAGACAAGATCGTACCGAATGTTAACACAATCCAAAAGGAAATAATCTTAGATGAATATCGATTCTGATTATTGATTTTTCTTTCGCGATATTGATAGAAGACATCTGAATGAATTTCGAATTAATTCCGAAATCAAAAAAATATTTTCAATAAATTTTTTTTCTAGAGTACCTCGGTCTTTTCTATTTTTTTTCCAAGTTTCGTACGTCAATCAACATACATCCCAGAAAAAATCATCTCTAACTATCCTGGTTCAAAAGTTGTATCGGAACTTTTCACGTCGAAAAAGAACATAGGCGAAAAAGGACGTGAACATTATTCCTTATAAAAATCAAACCCGACCATGGATTTTGATTCTGATTGTTGATTATCGCTATTAGAACACATTAGGAGGCAACCAAATCAAATTTGAGAAAATTCCACAATCAGAAAATTTTTTTCGAAAAAAAAAAAAAAATTCGAGAACACCTCGGTCATGGCAAGTTATTTCCCACAATCCATTCCCCAATCAACGTACATCCCAGAAAAAATCATCTCTCTAACTATCCTAGTTCAAAAGTTGTATCGGAACATTTTCACGTCGAAAATATATCTCTAAGTCCAGACCGATGCACCACGTAATCTCGGGCAGACCGATGCACAACGTAAATGACGATCGGGACCGGGGCGATCGGTCGTATCTGACACCGCCGGCTCGGTTCTAACATCGTCAATGAGTCGGGGTTGTAAAAAAGGACGTGAACATTTTTCCTTATAAAAATCAAACCCGACCATGGATTTTGATTCTGATTGTTGATTATCGCTACTAGAACATATAAGGAGGCAACCAAATCAAATTTGAGAAAATTCCACGATCAGAAAATTTTTTTCGAAAAAAAAAAAAAATCGTAATCACCTCGGTCATGGCGAGTTATTTTCCGTATTTCATTCCACAATCAACGTACAACATAGAAGAAATCATCTCTCTAACTATCCTGGTTCAAAAGTTGTATCGGAACATTTCACGTCGTAATATCTCGCCAAGTCCAGACCTCGGCGATAGGTAGTATCTGACACCGTCCGCTCGGGACTGACATCGACTTGGACTCGGGCTGATGATGGGGAGGCGTTTAAGGACGTGAACATTTTTCCTTATAAAAATTAAAGTCGACAATGAATATTGATTCTGATTACTGATTTACGCTTTAAAAACACATTAGAAGGCAACCAAATCGAATTTGAGGAAATTCCACGATCAGAAAATTTTTTTCGAAAAAAAAAAAAATCCGAAAAATATTTTTCGATTCCGATTACTGATTTACTCTTTTAGAACACATTAGGAGGCAACCAAATCAAATTTGAGAAAATTCCACAATCAGAAAATTTTTTTCGAAAAAAAAAAAAATTCGAGGACACCTCGGTCATGGCAAGTTATTTCCCACAATCCATTCCCCGATCCACGTACATCCCAGAAAAAATCATCTCTCTAACTATCCTGGTTCAAAAGTTGTATCGGAACATTTTCACGTCGAAAATATATCTCTAAGTCCAAACCGATGCACCACGTAAACTAGGGCAGACCGATGCACCACGTAATATCGGGCAGACCGATGCAGAACGTAAACTCGATCATACCGATGCTTCACGTAATCTCGATCTTACCGATGCACCACGTAAACAAGGGCAGACCGATGCAGAACGTAAAGTAGATCTTACCGATGCACCACGTAATCTCGATCTTACCGATGCACCACGTAATCTCCATCTTACCGATGCACCACGTGAACTGGATCTTACCGATGCAGAACGTGAATTGGATCTTACCGATGCAGAACGTGAATTGGATCTTACCGATGCACCACGTAAACTCGATCATACCGATGCACCACGTAATCTCGGGCAGACCGATGCACAACGTAAATGACGATCGGGACCGGGGCGATCGGTCGTATCTGACACCGCCGGCTCGGTTCTAACATCGTCAATGAGTCGGGGTTGTAAAAAAGGACGTGACATTTTTCCTTATAAAAATCAAACCCGACCATGGATTTTGATTCTGATTGTTGATTATCGCTACTAGAACATATAAGGAGGCAACCAAATCAAATTTGAGAAAATTCCACGATCAGAAAATTTTTTTCGAAAAAAAAAAAAAATCGTAATCACCTCGGTCATGGCGAGTTATTTTCCGTATTTCATTCCACAATCAACGTACAACATAGAAGAAATCATCTCTCTAACTATCCTGGTTCAAAAGTTGTATCGGAACATTTCACGTCGTAATATCTCGCCAAGTCCAGACCTCGGCGATAGGTAGTATCTGACACCGTCCGCTCGGGACTGACATCGACTTGGACTCGGGCTGATGATGGGGAGGCGTTTAAGGACGTGAACATTTTTCCTTATAAAAATTAAAGTCGACAATGAATATTGATTCTGATTACTGATTTACGCTTTAAAAACACATTAGAAGGCAACCAAATCGAATTTGAGGAAATTCCACGATCAGAAAATTTTTTTCGAAAAAAAAAAAAATCCGAAAAATATTTTTCGATTCCGATTACTGATTTACTCTTTTAGAACACATTAGGAGGCAACCAAATCAAATTTGAGAAAATTCCACAATCAGAAAATTTTTTTCGAAAAAAAAAAAAATTCGAGGACACCTCGGTCATGGCAAGTTATTTCCCACAATCCATTCCCCGATCCACGTACATCCCAGAAAAAATCATCTCTCTAACTATCCTGGTTCAAAAGTTGTATCGGAACATTTTCACGTCGAAAATATATCTCTAAGTCCAAACCGATGCACCACGTAAACTAGGGCAGACCGATGCACCACGTAATATCGGGCAGACCGATGCAGAACGTAAACTCGATCATACCGATGCTTCACGTAATCTCGATCTTACCGATGCACCACGTAAACAAGGGCAGACCGATGCAGAACGTAAAGTAGATCTTACCGATGCACCACGTAATCTCGATCTTACCGATGCACCACGTAATCTCCATCTTACCGATGCACCACGTGAACTGGATCTTACCGATGCAGAACGTGAATTGGATCTTACCGATGCAGAACGTGAATTGGATCTTACCGATGCACCACGTAAACTCGATCATACCGATGCACCACGTAATCTCGGGCAGACCGATGCACAACGTAAATGACGATCGGGACCGGGGCGATCGGTCGTATCTGACACCGCCGGCTCGGTTCTAACATCGTCAATGAGTCGGGGTTGTAAAAAAGGACGTGAACATTTTTCCTTATAAAAATCAAACCCGACCATGGATTTTGATTCTGATTGTTGATTATCGCTACTAGAACATATAAGGAGGCAACCAAATCAAATTTGAGAAAATTCCACGATCAGAAAATTTTTTTCGAAAAAAAAAAAAAATCGTAATCACCTCGGTCATGGCGAGTTATTTTCCGTATTTCATTCCACAATCAACGTACAACATAGAAGAAATCATCTCTCTAACTATCCTGGTTCAAAAGTTGTATCGGAACATTTCACGTCGTAATATCTCGCCAAGTCCAGACCTCGGCGATAGGTAGTATCTGACACCGTCCGCTCGGGACTGACATCGACTTGGACTCGGGCTGATGATGGGGAGGCGTTTAAGGACGTGAACATTTTTCCTTATAAAAATTAAAGTCGACAATGAATATTGATTCTGATTACTGATTTACGCTTTAAAAACACATTAGAAGGCAACCAAATCGAATTTGAGGAAATTCCACGATCAGAAAATTTTTTTCGAAAAAAAAAAAAATCCGAAAAATATTTTTCGATTCCGATTACTGATTTACTCTTTTAGAACACATTAGGAGGCAACCAAATCAAATTTGAGAAAATTCCACAATCAGAAAATTTTTTTCGAAAAAAAAAAAAATTCGAGGACACCTCGGTCATGGCAAGTTATTTCCCACAATCCATTCCCCGATCCACGTACATCCCAGAAAAAATCATCTCTCTAACTATCCTGGTTCAAAAGTTGTATCGGAACATTTTCACGTCGAAAATATATCTCTAAGTCCAAACCGATGCACCACGTAAACTAGGGCAGACCGATGCACCACGTAATATCGGGCAGACCGATGCAGAACGTAAACTCGATCATACCGATGCTTCACGTAATCTCGATCTTACCGATGCACCACGTAAACAAGGGCAGACCGATGCAGAACGTAAAGTAGATCTTACCGATGCACCACGTAATCTCGATCTTACCGATGCACCACGTAATCTCCATCTTACCGATGCACCACGTGAACTGGATCTTACCGATGCAGAACGTGAATTGGATCTTACCGATGCAGAACGTGAATTGGATCTTACCGATGCACCACGTAAACTCGATCATACCGATGCACCACGTAATCTCGGGCAGACCGATGCACAACGTAAATGACGATCGGGACCGGGGCGATCGGTCGTATCTGACACCGCCGGCTCGGTTCTAACATCGTCAATGAGTCGGGGTTGTAAAAAAGGACGTGAACATTTTTCCTTATAAAAATCAAACCCGACCATGGATTTTGATTCTGATTGTTGATTATCGCTACTAGAACATATAAGGAGGCAACCAAATCAAATTTGAGAAAATTCCACGATCAGAAAATTTTTTTCGAAAAAAAAAAAAAATCGTAATCACCTCGGTCATGGCGAGTTATTTTCCGTATTTCATTCCACAATCAACGTACAACATAGAAGAAATCATCTCTCTAACTATCCTGGTTCAAAAGTTGTATCGGAACATTTCACGTCGTAATATCTCGCCAAGTCCAGACCTCGGCGATAGGTAGTATCTGACACCGTCCGCTCGGGACTGACATCGACTTGGACTCGGGCTGATGATGGGGAGGCGTTTAAGGACGTGAACATTTTTCCTTATAAAAATTAAAGTCGACAATGAATATTGATTCTGATTACTGATTTACGCTTTAAAAACACATTAGAAGGCAACCAAATCGAATTTGAGGAAATTCCACGATCAGAAAATTTTTTTCGAAAAAAAAAAAAATCCGAAAAATATTTTTCGATTCCGATTACTGATTTACTCTTTTAGAACACATTAGGAGGCAACCAAATCAAATTTGAGAAAATTCCACAATCAGAAAATTTTTTTCGAAAAAAAAAAAAATTCGAGGACACCTCGGTCATGGCAAGTTATTTCCCACAATCCATTCCCCGATCCACGTACATCCCAGAAAAAATCATCTCTCTAACTATCCTGGTTCAAAAGTTGTATCGGAACATTTTCACGTCGAAAATATATCTCTAAGTCCAAACCGATGCACCACGTAAACTAGGGCAGACCGATGCACCACGTAATATCGGGCAGACCGATGCAGAACGTAAACTCGATCATACCGATGCTTCACGTAATCTCGATCTTACCGATGCACCACGTAAACAAGGGCAGACCGATGCAGAACGTAAAGTAGATCTTACCGATGCACCACGTAATCTCGATCTTACCGATGCACCACGTAATCTCCATCTTACCGATGCACCACGTGAACTGGATCTTACCGATGCAGAACGTGAATTGGATCTTACCGATGCAGAACGTGAATTGGATCTTACCGATGCACCACGTAAACTCGATCATACCGATGCACCACGTAATCTCGGGCAGACCGATGCACAACGTAAATGACGATCGGGACCGGGGCGATCGGTCGTATCTGACACCGCCGGCTCGGTTCTAACATCGTCAATGAGTCGGGGTTGTAAAAAAGGACGTGAACATTTTTCCTTATAAAAATCAAACCCGACCATGGATTTTGATTCTGATTGTTGATTATCGCTACTAGAACATATAAGGAGGCAACCAAATCAAATTTGAGAAAATTCCACGATCAGAAAATTTTTTTCGAAAAAAAAAAAAAATCGTAATCACCTCGGTCATGGCGAGTTATTTTCCGTATTTCATTCCACAATCAACGTACAACATAGAAGAAATCATCTCTCTAACTATCCTGGTTCAAAAGTTGTATCGGAACATTTCACGTCGTAATATCTCGCCAAGTCCAGACCTCGGCGATAGGTAGTATCTGACACCGTCCGCTCGGGACTGACATCGACTTGGACTCGGGCTGATGATGGGGAGGCGTTTAAGGACGTGAACATTTTTCCTTATAAAAATTAAAGTCGACAATGAATATTGATTCTGATTACTGATTTACGCTTTAAAAACACATTAGAAGGCAACCAAATCGAATTTGAGGAAATTCCACGATCAGAAAATTTTTTTCGAAAAAAAAAAAAATCCGAAAAATATTTTTCGATTCCGATTACTGATTTACTCTTTTAGAACACATTAGGAGGCAACCAAATCAAATTTGAGAAAATTCCACAATCAGAAAATTTTTTTCGAAAAAAAAAAAAATTCGAGGACACCTCGGTCATGGCAAGTTATTTCCCACAATCCATTCCCCGATCCACGTACATCCCAGAAAAAATCATCTCTCTAACTATCCTGGTTCAAAAGTTGTATCGGAACATTTTCACGTCGAAAATATATCTCTAAGTCCAAACCGATGCACCACGTAAACTAGGGCAGACCGATGCACCACGTAATATCGGGCAGACCGATGCAGAACGTAAACTCGATCATACCGATGCTTCACGTAATCTCGATCTTACCGATGCACCACGTAAACAAGGGCAGACCGATGCAGAACGTAAAGTAGATCTTACCGATGCACCACGTAATCTCGATCTTACCGATGCACCACGTAATCTCCATCTTACCGATGCACCACGTGAACTGGATCTTACCGATGCAGAACGTGAATTGGATCTTACCGATGCAGAACGTGAATTGGATCTTACCGATGCACCACGTAAACTCGATCATACCGATGCACCACGTAATCTCGGGCAGACCGATGCACAACGTAAATGACGATCGGGACCGGGGCGATCGGTCGTATCTGACACCGCCGGCTCGGTTCTAACATCGTCAATGAGTCGGGGTTGTAAAAAAGGACGTGAACATTTTTCCTTATAAAAATCAAACCCGACCATGGATTTTGATTCTGATTGTTGATTATCGCTACTAGAACATATAAGGAGGCAACCAAATCAAATTTGAGAAAATTCCACGATCAGAAAATTTTTTTCGAAAAAAAAAAAAAATCGTAATCACCTCGGTCATGGCGAGTTATTTTACGTATTTCATTCCACAATCAACGTACAACATAGAAGAAATCATCTCTCTAACTATCCTGGTTCAAAAGTTGTATCGGAACATTTCACGTCGTAATATCTCGCCAAGTCCAGACCTCGGCGATAGGTAGTATCTGACACCGTCCGCTCGGGACTGACATCGACTTGGACTCGGGCTGATGATGGGGAGGCGTTTAAGGACGTGAACATTTTTCCTTATAAAAATTAAAGTCGACAATGAATATTGATTCTGATTACTGATTTACGCTTTAAAAACACATTAGAAGGCAACCAAATCGAATTTGAGGAAATTCCACGATCAGAAAAATTTTTTTCGAAAAAAAAAAAAAATCCGAAAAATATTTTTCGATTCCGATTACTGATTTACTCTTTTAGAACACATTAGGAGGCAACCAAATCAAATTTGAGAAAATTCCACAATCAGAAAATTTTTTTCGAAAAAAAAAAAAATTCGAGGACACCTCGGTCATGGCAAGTTATTTCCCACAATCCATTCCCCGATCCACGTACATCCCAGAAAAAATCATCTCTCTAACTATCCTGGTTCAAAAGTTGTATCGGAACATTTTCACGTCGAAAATATATCTCTAAGTCCAAACCGATGCACCACGTAAACTAGGGCAGACCGATGCACCACGTAATATCGGGCAGACCGATGCAGAACGTAAACTCGATCATACCGATGCTTCACGTAATCTCGATCTTACCGATGCACCACGTAAACAAGGGCAGACCGATGCAGAACGTAAAGTAGATCTTACCGATGCACCACGTAATCTCGATCTTACCGATGCACCACGTAATCTCCATCTTACCGATGCACCACGTGAACTGGATCTTACCGATGCAGAACGTGAATTGGATCTTACCGATGCAGAACGTGAATTGGATCTTACCGATGCACCACGTAAACTCGATCATACCGATGCACCACGTAATCTCGGGCAGACCGATGCACAACGTAAATGACGATCGGGACCGGGGCGATCGGTCGTATCTGACACCGCCGGCTCGGTTCTAACATCGTCAATGAGTCGGGGTTGTAAAAAAGGACGTGAACATTTTTCCTTATAAAAATCAAACCCGACCATGGATTTTGATTCTGATTGTTGATTATCGCTACTAGAACATATAAGGAGGCAACCAAATCAAATTTGAGAAAATTCCACGATCAGAAATTTTTTTCGAAAAAAAAAAAAAATCGTAATCACCTCGGTCATGGCGAGTTATTTTCCGTATTTCATTCCACAATCAACGTACAACATAGAAGAAATCATCTCTCTAACTATCCTGGTTCAAAAGTTGTATCGGAACATTTCACGTCGTAATATCTCGCCAAGTCCAGACCTCGGCGATAGGTAGTATCTGACACCGTCCGCTCGGGACTGACATCGACTTGGACTCGGGCTGATGATGGGGAGGCGTTTAAGGACGTGAACATTTTTCCTTATAAAAATTAAAGTCGACAATGAATATTGATTCTGATTACTGATTTACGCTTTAAAAACACATTAGAAGGCAACCAAATCGAATTTGAGGAAATTCCACGATCAGAAAATTTTTTTCGAAAAAAAAAAAAATCCGAAAAATATTTTTCGATTCCGATTACTGATTTACTCTTTTAGAACACATTAGGAGGCAACCAAATCAAATTTGAGAAAATTCCACAATCAGAAAATTTTTTTCGAAAAAAAAAAAAATTCGAGGACACCTCGGTCATGGCAAGTTATTTCCCACAATCCATTCCCCGATCCACGTACATCCCAGAAAAAATCATCTCTCTAACTATCCTGGTTCAAAAGTTGTATCGGAACATTTTCACGTCGAAAATATATCTCTAAGTCCAAACCGATGCACCACGTAAACTAGGGCAGACCGATGCACCACGTAATATCGGGCAGACCGATGCAGAACGTAAACTCGATCATACCGATGCTTCACGTAATCTCGATCTTACCGATGCACCACGTAAACAAGGGCAGACCGATGCAGAACGTAAAGTAGATCTTACCGATGCACCACGTAATCTCGATCTTACCGATGCACCACGTAATCTCCATCTTACCGATGCACCACGTGAACTGGATCTTACCGATGCAGAACGTGAATTGGATCTTACCGATGCAGAACGTGAATTGGATCTTACCGATGCACCACGTAAACTCGATCATACCGATGCACCACGTAATCTCGGGCAGACCGATGCACAACGTAAATGACGATCGGGACCGGGGCGATCGGTCGTATCTGACACCGCCGGCTCGGTTCTAACATCGTCAATGAGTCGGGGTTGTAAAAAAGGACGTGAACATTTTTCCTTATAAAAATCAAACCCGACCATGGATTTTGATTCTGATTGTTGATTATCGCTACTAGAACATATAAGGAGGCAACCAAATCAAATTTGAGAAAATTCCACGATCAGAAAATTTTTTTCGAAAAAAAAAAAAAATCGTAATCACCTCGGTCATGGCGAGTTATTTTCCGTATTTCATTCCACAATCAACGTACAACATAGAAGAAATCATCTCTCTAACTATCCTGGTTCAAAAGTTGTATCGGAACATTTCACGTCGTAATATCTCGCCAAGTCCAGACCTCGGCGATAGGTAGTATCTGACACCGTCCGCTCGGGACTGACATCGACTTGGACTCGGGCTGATGATGGGGAGGCGTTTAAGGACGTGAACATTTTTCCTTATAAAAATTAAAGTCGACAATGAATATTGATTCTGATTACTGATTTACGCTTTAAAAACACATTAGAAGGCAACCAAATCGAATTTGAGGAAATTCCACGATCAGAAAATTTTTTTCGAAAAAAAAAAAAATCCGAAAAATATTTTTCGATTCCGATTACTGATTTACTCTTTTAGAACACATTAGGAGGCAACCAAATCAAATTTGAGAAAATTCCACAATCAGAAAATTTTTTTCGAAAAAAAAAAAAATTCGAGGACACCTCGGTCATGGCAAGTTATTTCCCACAATCCATTCCCCGATCCACGTACATCCCAGAAAAAATCATCTCTCTAACTATCCTGGTTCAAAAGTTGTATCGGAACATTTTCACGTCGAAAATATATCTCTAAGTCCAAACCGATGCACCACGTAAACTAGGGCAGACCGATGCACCACGTAATATCGGGCAGACCGATGCAGAACGTAAACTCGATCATACCGATGCTTCACGTAATCTCGATCTTACCGATGCACCACGTAAACAAGGGCAGACCGATGCAGAACGTAAAGTAGATCTTACCGATGCACCACGTAATCTCGATCTTACCGATGCACCACGTAATCTCCATCTTACCGATGCACCACGTGAACTGGATCTTACCGATGCACCACGTAATCTCAATCTTACCGATGCACCACGTGAACTGGATCTTACCGATGCAGAACGTGAATTGGATCTTACCGATGCACCACGTAAACTCGATCTTACCGATGCACCACGTAATCTCGATCTTACCGATGCACCACGTGAACTGGATCTTACCGATGCAGAACGTGAATTGGATCTTACCGATGCACCACGTAAACTCGATCTTACCGATGCACCACGTAATCTCAATCTTACCGATGCACCACGTGAACTGGATCTTACCGATGCAGAACGTGAATTGGATCTTACCGATGCACCACGTAAACTCGATCTTACCGATGCACCACGTAATCTCAATCTTACCGATGCACCACGTGAACTGGATCTTACCGATGCAGAACGTGAATTGGATCTTACCGATGCACCACGTAAACTCGATCTTACCGATGCACCACGTAATCTCGATCTTACCGATGCACCACGTGAACTGGATCTTACCGATGCAGAACGTGAATTGGATCTTACCGATGCACCACGTAAACTCGATCTTACCGATGCACCACGTAATCTCAATCTTACCGATGCATCACGTAATCTCGATCTTACCGATGCAGAACGTAAACTCGATCATACCGATGCACCACGTTATCTCGGCAGACCGATGCAGAACGTAAAAAAAAAGCTTACAGCACGCGGTGTTCCCAAGCGGTCACCCATCCAAGTACTAACCGCGCCCGACGCTGCTTGGCTTCAGTGTTCTGACGAGAACTGGCAATTTCAGCGTGGTATGGCCGTAAACAACAAATATAGCGATATTTTCTATGATATCTCACTTTTTGGGAGC
>NC_059508.1:37289756-37297256 GCF_914767665.1 Harmonia axyridis
AACCAAAAATATAATTCCCGATCCAAACGTTCTGCATCGCCCAACGCGACCACCTTCCCTATATATGTCAGGAGAGCACAGGGTTCCCCTCCAGACAACACTTACGCTCTATCCCCGACTCTCGGTCGATCGATAGGCCAGGTCAGCGGTGTCTGTTTCGGCCGAAGCTCGGACTTTGGTCAAAATGTTCCGATACAAAATTTGAACCAAGATAGATACAGATATGATTCCTTCTTAAATATACGTTGATTATCGAACAGAATATGGTAAATATTTTGCGATGACCGAGGATTTCATGAATTTTTTTTTTTTTCGAAAAAATTTTCTGTTATCGGAATTTCCTCAAATTTCATTTGGTTGCCTACTAATGCATATTAAAAACGATAATCAACAATCAGAATCATTATTTATCATTTATTTCAATTTTTATAATGAAAAACGTTCACGTCCTTTCGCGCCTCTCGATCGTCGTTTACGTGATGCATCGGTCAGCCCTAGTTTACGTGGTGCATCGGTAAGATCGAGTTCACGTTCTGCATCGGTAAGATCCAGTTCACGTGGTGCATCGGTAAGATCGAGATTACGTGGTGCATCGGTAAGATCGAGTTTACGTGGTGCATCGGTAAGATCCAATTCACGTTCTGCATCGGTAAGATCCAGTTCACGTGGTGCATCGGTGAGATCGAGTTTACGTTCTGCATCGGTGTGATCTAGTTTACGTTGTGCATCGGTAAGATCGAGATTACGTGAAGCATCGGTATGATCGAGTTTACGTTCTGCATCGGTCTGGACTTAGAGATATATTTTCGACGTGAAAATGTTCCGATACAACTTTTGAACCAGGATAGTTAGAGAGATGATTTTTTCTGGGATGTACGTTGATTGGGGAATGGATTGTGGAAAATAACTTGCCATGACCGAGGTGTTCTCGAATTTTTTTTTTTTTTCGAAAAATATTTTCTGATTTTGGATTTTACTCAAATTTGATTTCGTTGCCTTCTAATGTGTTCTAAAAGAGTAAATCAGTAATCAGAATCGAAAAATATTTTTCGGATTTTTTTTTTTTTGAAAAAAAATTTTCTGATTTTGGAATTTCCTCAAATTTGATTTGGTTGCCTTCTAATGTGTTTTTAAAGCGTAAATCAGTAATCAGAATCAATATTCATTGTCGACTTTAATTTTTATAAGGAAAAATGTTCACGTCCTTAAACGCCTCCCCATCATTAGCCCGAGTCCAAGTCGATGTCAGTCCCGAGCGGACGGTGTCAGATACTACCTATCGCCCCGGTCTGGACTTGGCGAGGTATTTCGACGTGAAATGTTCCGATACAACTTTTGAACCAGGATAGTTAGAGAGATGATTTCTTCTATGTTGTACGTTGATTGTGGAATGGATTGTGGGAAATAACTTGCCATGACCCAGGTGTTCTTGAATTTTTTTTTTTTTCGAAAAAAATTTTCTGATCTTGAAATTTCCTCAAATCTGATTGCGTTGCCTTCTAATGTGTTCTAAAAGAGTAAATCAGTAATCAGAATCAATATTCATTGTCGACTTTAATTTTTATAAGGAAAAATGTTCACGTCCTTAAACGCCTCTCCATCGTTACCCCGACTCCAAGACGATGTTAGACCGGAGCGGACGGTGTCAGATGCGACCGATCTCCCCGGTCTGGACTTAGCGAGATATTCCGACGTGAAATGTTCCGATACAAAAATTTAACTGTGATAGTTAGAGAGATGGTTCCTTTTGTGATGTACGTTGATTGTGTAATAGAATATGGAAATAAACTTGAGATGACCGAGGTCTTCTGGGATTTTTTTTTTTTTTCGAAAAATATTTTTCGATTTCGGAAATCCCTCAAATTTCATTGAGATATGTCCTAATGTGTTCTTAAAGCTTAAATCAACAATCAGAATTAATATCCAAAAGTTATTTCATTTTTTATGAGGAAAAACGTTCACGTCCTTTCCGCTCCCAAAAAGTGAGATATCATAGAAAATATCGCAATATATGTTGTTTACGGCCATACCACGCTGAAATTGCCAGTTCTCGTCAGAACACTGAAGCCAAGCAGCGTCGGGCGCGGTTAGTACTTGGATGGGTGACCGCTTGGGAACACCGCGTGCTGTAAGCTTTTTTTTTACGTTCTGCATCGGTCTGCCGAGATAACGTGGTGCATCGGTATGATCGAGTTTACGTTCTGCATCGGTAAGATCGAGATTACGTGATGCATCGGTAAGATTGAGATTACGTGGTGCATCGGTAAGATCGAGATTACGTGGTGCATCGGTAAGATCGAGTTTACGTGGTGCATCGGTAAGATCCAATTCACGTTCTGCATCGGTAAGATCCAGTTCACGTGGTGCATCGGTGAGATTGAGATTACGTGGTGCATCGGTAAGATCGAGTTTACGTGGTGCATCGGTAAGATCCAATTCACGTTCTGCATCGGTAAGATCCAGTTCACGTGGTGCATCGGTAAGATTGAGATTACGTGGTGCATCGGTAAGATCGAGTTTACGTGGTGCATCGGTAAGATCCAATTCACGTTCTGCATCGGTAAGATCCAGTTCACGTGGTGCATCGGTAAGATTGAGATTACGTGGTGCATCGGTAAGATCGAGTTTACGTGGTGCATCGGTAAGATCCAATTCACGTTCTGCATCGGTAAGATCCAGTTCACGTGGTGCATCGGTAAGATGGAGATTACGTGGTGCATCGGTAAGATCGAGATTACGTGGTGCATCGGTAAGATCTACTTTACGTTCTGCATCGGTCTGCCCTTGTTTACGTGGTGCATCGGTAAGATCGAGATTACGTGAAGCATCGGTATGATCGAGTTTACGTTCTGCATCGGTCTGCCCGATATTACGTGGTGCATCGGTTCAGCCCTAGTTTACGTTGTGCATCGGTCTGGACTTAGAGATATATTTTCGACGTGAAAATGTTCCGATACAACTTTTGAACCAGGATAGTTAGAGAGATGATTTTTTCTGTGATGTACGTCGATTGGGGAATGGATTGTGGAAAATAACTTGCCATGACCGAGGTGTCCTCGAATTTTTTTTTTTTTCGAAAAAAATTTTCTGATTGTGGAATTTTCTCAAATTTGATTTGGTTGCCTCCTAATGTGTTCTAAAAGAGTAAATCAGTAATAGGAATCGAAAAATATTTTTCGGATTTTTTTTTTTTTCGAAAAAAATTTTCTGATCGTGGAATTTCCTCAAATTCGATTTGGTTGCCTTCTAATGTGTTTTTAAAGCGTAAATCAGTAATCAGAATCAATATTCATTGTCGACTTTAATTTTTATAAGGAAAAATGTTCACGTCCTTAAACGCCTCCCCATCATCAGCCCGAGTCCAAGTCGATGTCAGTCCCGAGCGGACGGTGTCAGATACTACCTATCGCCGAGGTCTGGACTTGGCGAGATATTACGACGTGAAATGTTCCGATACAACTTTTGAACCAGGATAGTTAGAGAGATGATTTCTTCTATGTTGTACGTTGATTGTGGAATGAAATACGGAAAATAACTCGCCATGACCGAGGTGATTACGATTTTTTTTTTTTTTTCGAAAAAAATTTTCTGATCGTGGAATTTTCTCAAATTTGATTTGGTTGCCTCCTTATATGTTCTAATAGCGATAATCAACAATCAGAATCAAAATCCATGATCGGGTTTGATTTTTATAAGGAAAAATGTTCACGTCCTTTTTTTCAACCCCGACTCATTGACGATGTTAGAACCGAGCCGGCGGTGTCAGATACGACCGATCGCCCCGGTCCCGATCGTCATTTACGTTGTGCATCGGTCTGCCCGAGATTACGTGGTGCATCGGTATGATCGAGTTTACGTGGTGCATCGGTAAGATCCAATTCACGTTCTGCATCGGTAAGATCCAGTTCACGTGGTGCATCGGTAAGATTGAGATTACGTGGTGCATCGGTAAGATCGAGTTTACGTGGTGCATCGGTAAGATCCAATTCACGTTCTGCATCGGTAAGATCCAGTTCACGTGGTGCATCGGTAAGATGGAGATTACGTGGTGCATCGGTAAGATCGAGATTACGTGGTGCATCGGTAAGATCTACTTTACGTTCTGCATCGGTCTGCCCTTGTTTACGTGGTGCATCGGTAAGATCGAGATTACGTGAAGCATCGGTATGATCGAGTTTACGTTCTGCATCGGTCTGCCCGATATTACGTGGTGCATCGGTTCAGCCCTAGTTTACGTTGTGCATCGGTCTGGACTTAGAGATATATTTTCGACGTGAAAATGTTCCGATACAACTTTTGAACCAGGATAGTTAGAGAGATGATTTTTTCTGTGATGTACGTCGATTGGGGAATGGATTGTGGAAAATAACTTGCCATGACCGAGGTGTCCTCGAATTTTTTTTTTTTTCGAAAAAAATTTTCTGATTGTGGAATTTTCTCAAATTTGATTTGGTTGCCTCCTAATGTGTTCTAAAAGAGTAAATCAGTAATAGGAATCGAAAAATATTTTTCGGATTTTTTTTTTTTTTCGAAAAAAATTTTCTGATCGTGGAATTTCCTCAAATTCGATTTGGTTGCCTTCTAATGTGTTTTTAAAGCGTAAATCAGTAATCAGAATCAATATTCATTGTCGACTTTAATTTTTATAAGGAAAAATGTTCACGTCCTTAAACGCCTCCCCATCATCAGCCCGAGTCCAAGTCGATGTCAGTCCCGAGCGGACGGTGTCAGATACTACCTATCGCCGAGGTCTGGACTTGGCGAGATATTACGACGTGAAATGTTCCGATACAACTTTTGAACCAGGATAGTTAGGGAGATGATTTCTTCTATGTTGTACGTTGATTGTGGAATGAAATACGGAAAATAACTCGCCATGACCGAGGTGATTACGATTTTTTTTTTTTTTTCGAAAAAAATTTTCTGATCGTGGAATTTTCTCAAATTTGATTTGGTTGCCTCCTTATATGTTCTAATAGCGATAATCAACAATCAGAATCAAAATCCATGATCGGGTTTGATTTTTATAAGGAAAAATGTTCACGTCCTTTTTTTCAACCCCGACTCATTGACGATGTTAGAACCGAGCCGGCGGTGTCAGATACGACCGATCGCCCCGGTCCCGATCGTCATTTACGTTGTGCATCGGTCTGCCCGAGATTACGTGGTGCATCGGTATGATCGAGTTTACGTGGTGCATCGGTAAGATCCAATTCACGTTCTGCATCGGTAAGATCCAGTTCACGTGGTGCATCGGTAAGATGGAGATTACGTGGTGCATCGGTAAGATCGAGATTACGTGGTGCATCGGTAAGATCTACTTTACGTTCTGCATCGGTCTGCCCTTGTTTACGTGGTGCATCGGTAAGATCGAGATTACGTGAAGCATCGGTATGATCGAGTTTACGTTCTGCATCGGTCTGCCCGATATTACGTGGTGCATCGGTTCAGCCCTAGTTTACGTTGTGCATCGGTCTGGACTTAGAGATATATTTTCGACGTGAAAATGTTCCGATACAACTTTTGAACCAGGATAGTTAGAGAGATGATTTTTTCTGTGATGTACGTCGATTGGGGAATGGATTGTGGAAAATAACTTGCCATGACCGAGGTGTCCTCGAATTTTTTTTTTTTTCGAAAAAAATTTTCTGATTGTGGAATTTTCTCAAATTTGATTTGGTTGCCTCCTAATGTGTTCTAAAAGAGTAAATCAGTAATAGGAATCGAAAAATATTTTTCGGATTTTTTTTTTTTTCGAAAAAAATTTTCTGATCGTGGAATTTCCTCAAATTCGATTTGGTTGCCTTCTAATGTGTTTTTAAAGCGTAAATCAGTAATCAGAATCAATATTCATTGTCGACTTTAATTTTTATAAGGAAAAATGTTCACGTCCTTAAACGCCTCCCCATCATCAGCCCGAGTCCAAGTCGATGTCAGTCCCGAGCGGACGGTGTCAGATACTACCTATCGCCGAGGTCTGGACTTGGCGAGATATTACGACGTGAAATGTTCCGATACAACTTTTGAACCAGGATAGTTAGAGAGATGATTTCTTCTATGTTGTACGTTGATTGTGGAATGAAATACGGAAAATAACTCGCCATGACCGAGGTGATTACGATTTTTTTTTTTTTTTCGAAAAAAATTTTCTGATCGTGGAATTTTCTCAAATTTGATTTGGTTGCCTCCTTATATGTTCTAATAGCGATAATCAACAATCAGAATCAAAATCCATGATCGGGTTTGATTTTTATAAGGAAAAATGTTCACGTCCTTTTTTTCAACCCCGACTCATTGACGATGTTAGAACCGAGCCGGCGGTGTCAGATACGACCGATCGCCCCGGTCCCGATCGTCATTCACGTTGTGCATCGGTCTGCCCGAGATTACGTGGTGCATCGGTATGATCGAGTTTACGTGGTGCATCGGTAAGATCCAATTCACGTTCTGCATCGGTAAGATCCAGTTCACGTGGTGCATCGGTAAGATGGAGATTACGTGGTGCATCGGTAAGATCGAGATTACGGGGTGCATCGGTAAGATCTACTTTACGTTCTGCATCGGTCTGCCCTTGTTTACGTGGTGCATCGGTAAGATCGAGATTACGTGAAGCATCGGTATGATCGAGTTTACGTTCTGCATCGGTCTGCCCGATATTACGTGGTGCATCGGTTCAGCCCTAGTTTACGTTGTGCATCGGTCTGGACTTAGAGATATATTTTCGACGTGAAAATGTTCCGATACAACTTTTGAACCAGGATAGTTAGAGAGATGATTTTTTCTGTGATGTACGTCGATTGGGGAATGGATTGTGGAAAATAACTTGCCATGACCGAGGTGTCCTCGAATTTTTTTTTTTTTCGAAAAAAATTTTCTGATTGTGGAATTTTCTCAAATTTGATTTGGTTGCCTCCTAATGTGTTCTAAAAGAGTAAATCAGTAATAGGAATCGAAAAATATTTTTCGGATTTTTTTTTTTTTCGAAAAAAATTTTCTGATCGTGGAATTTCCTCAAATTCGATTTGGTTGCCTTCTAATGTGTTTTTAAAGCGTAAATCAGTAATCAGAATCAATATTCATTGTCGACTTTAATTTTTATAAGGAAAAATGTTCACGTCCTTAAACGCCTCCCCATCATCAGCCCGAGTCCAAGTCGATGTCAGTCCCGAGCGGACGGTGTCAGATACTACCTATCGCCGAGGTCTGGACTTGGCGAGATATTACGACGTGAAATGTTCCGATACAACTTTTGAACCAGGATAGTTAGAGAGATGATTTCTTCTATGTTGTACGTTGATTGTGGAATGAAATACGGAAAATAACTCGCCATGACCGAGGTGATTACGATTTTTTTTTTTTTTCGAAAAAAATTTTCTGATCGTGGAATTTTCTCAAATTTGATTTGGTTGCCTCCTTATATGTTCTAATAGCGATAATCAACAATCAGAATCAAAATCCATGATCGGGTTTGATTTTTATAAGGAAAAATGTTCACGTCCT
>NC_059508.1:37302256-37304756 GCF_914767665.1 Harmonia axyridis
TTAAAATATAGTATAAATAAAACTGATGCTCAACAGGATCTGCGACACTTACAACACTGAATATAGATAAAAAGCTTAATAAATTATTTAAAAAGATCTATGTACACCTAGCTGGGCAGGTATCATCGAAAAGCTTGCAGTGTATCATCAGCTTCTGCGTTCTCGACGCTTATGGGCAGCGAACCGCCCGAGAGGACTTCATAAAGTCCTTCCAGACCATAATGCTGCCAATTATGGTCTGCGTGACCAAGGTCTTCATGTCCTGGTGGCTAAAACCCAAGACACTCGAGAGTGTCGAGTTCTCAACACACCAGGTCCCCCTAGCGCCAACAACTAAGGGGGCCACGACGATGATGGCTCCTGGGTGTCTGACGTTTAGAGCTTGAATTAAACGGGGCTCGCTATAAATGGCAACTTTATTTAGCGCAGCCACAGACAGGGGATTAGGCCCCTCCCAGGAAACCGTAGCGTCCACCACGACAATTCTCGACCCCATACGGAGCAACAGGTCGGGAATCTTTAAAGCTCCGTCTGTGCACCTAATTCTAATAATGTGCGTAAAGCCTTCGACACTGTTTCTCAACAGTCCATCGTGAGAGCGATGAAGAGGCTCGGGATAGACGAGACTACTGTTCGGTATGTGGAGGATTCTTTTGAAGATGCCACTACCGTAGTGCAGCTCGGGAGAGGTATGACCGGAGAGATCCCAATATGTAGGGGAGTAAAGCAGGGCGACCCGCTTTCCCCCTACCTGTTTAACTTCGTCCTCGACGAGTTGATTTGTGATCTCCAAGGCGCCGAGGGTGGTCTGCCCGTAAATGACACCGCGCGTTTAGCGGTCTTAGGCTATGCCGACGACCTGCTACTACTAGCGAATTCGCCTAAGGAGGCCACTAAGCGTCTCAAGCTGGCTGCAGACTTCTTTGCTAGGAGGGGAATGGGGTTCAACCCCTCCAAATGCACGGCTATGACCGTCCAGGTCAACCGTGCAAATAAGCACTCATACTGCATCACCCGACCTCTATTTTATATAGAGGGCCAAGCGATCAGGCAGCTGCAGCCGGGCGAGATGTTTGGCTACTTGGGCGCGAATTACGGTGTCATGGGTAGATCTAAGCCGGTGCTGGACGAGGTGAACATTCAGCTCCGGAGGATTGGGAAGAGCCCTCTGAAGCCGCAGCAGAAGTTGGCCATCTTGAAAGTTTATCTTCTCCCAAGATATTTACATCTGCTCCAATCGCCGGTCGTTACTAAGAAGACTCTGAAGTATTTTGATCGGGTCGTGCGGGTGGCTGTCCGCAGCTACCTCCACCTGAACAAGACCTGTGCTGAAGCCTTTATTCACGCTCCCGTTCGGGAGGGTGGGCTCGGTGTCTCATGCTTTAGTGAGATTATACCAGCCATCCTCCGAAACAGGCTTAACCGCCTGTTCATTGCTGCCGACCCAATAACGTCGGCAACTCTCTCCACGTCCTACGGCGTTGAGTTTGTTCGCAAACTGGGGCGCTGGACGGGGGAGAGTGGAGGGAGCGTGAGAGCGCTGGCACAGAGGATGTCAGAGAGGCTTGACACTAGCTTTTCTGGTAACGGCTTGCGGCAAGGACGGGCTTACCCCCTTAAGAGAGTCATAGTTACTCCCGCCGTTTACCCGCGCTTTTTTGAATTTCTTCACGTTGACATTCAGAGCACTGGGCAGAAATCACATTGCGTCAACACCCGCTGGGGCCATCGCAATGCTTTGTTTTAATTAGACAGTCGGATTCTCCCAGTCCGTGCCAGTTCTGAGTTGATTGTTAGATGACGGCCGCAGAGATTACCCAGAGCACCCTTGCGAGCACTCACGGGGTCTCGAAGCTTGACGATTCCGCGGGAGGCCAAGACGCGGGACCGAGCTCGGATCAAACGTAACGCAAGCGAAACGCATCACCTCGCCCAGGCCCGGTACGTTAGCCGTGACCCACTTCCCCAACAAGCCCGACACGCCACAATCCTCAGAGCCAATCCTTATCCCGAAGTTACGGATCTAATTTGCCGACTTCCCTTACCTACATTATTCTATCGACTAGAGGCTCTTTACCTTGGAGACCAGCTGCGGATATGGGTACGAGCCGGCGCGACGCCTACACGTGGCCCTCTCCCGGATTTTCAAGGTCCGAGGAGAAGATCCGGACACCGCCGCAAATGCGGTGCTCTTCGCGTTCCAAACCATATCTCCCTGCTAGAGGATTCCATGGAACTCGAACGCTTATGCAGAAAAGAAAACTCTTCCCGGATCTCTCGACGGCGTCTCCGGGTCCTTTTGGGTTGCCCCGACGAACTCTCTTACGAGGGCCCGGTTTAATTTCGGTTCCGCTGCCGGGTTCCGGAATAGGAACCGGATTCCCTTTCGCCCGACGGGCGTGCGTCACGCGTCAAGATGCATAGCATTTCTGCCACCACTTATAAACACGATTAACAACGCCACATCAACATCGGCTTTCGCCTAGGGCTTAGGATCGAC
>NC_059508.1:37312256-37319204 GCF_914767665.1 Harmonia axyridis
TGACCGAGGATTTCATGAATTTTTTTTTTTTTCGAAAAAATTTTCTGTTATCGGAATTTCCTCAAATTTCATTTGGTTGCCTACTAATGCATATTAAAAACGATAATCAACAATCAGAATCATTATTTATCATTTATTTCAATTTTTATAATGAAAAACGTTCACGTCCTTTCGCGCCTCTCGATCGTCGTTTACGTGATGCATCGGTCAGCCCTAGTTTACGTGGTGCATCGGTAAGATCGAGTTCACGTTCTGCATCGGTAAGATCCAGTTCACGTGGTGCATCGGTAAGATTGAGATTACGTGGTGCATCGGTAAGATCGAGTTTACGTGGTGCATCGGTAAGATCCAATTCACGTTCTGCATCGGTAAGATCCAGTTCACGTGGTGCATCGGTGAGATCGAGTTTACGTTCTGCATCGGTGTGATCTAGTTTACGTTGTGCATCGGTAAGATCGAGATTACGTGAAGCATCGGTATGATCGAGTTTACGTTCTGCATCGGTCTGGACTTAGAGATATATTTTCGACGTGAAAATGTTCCGATACAACTTTTGAACCAGGATAGTTAGAGAGATGATTTTTTCTGGGATGTACGTTGATTGGGGAATGGATTGTGGAAAATAACTTGCCATGACCGAGGTGTTCTCGATTTTTTTTTTTTTTTCGAAAAATATTTTCTGATTTTGGATTTTACTCAAATTTGATTTCGTTGCCTTCTAATGTGTTCTAAAAGAGTAAATCAGTAATCAGAATCGAAAAATATTTTTCGGATTTTTTTTTTTTTGAAAAAAAATTTTCTGATTTTGGAATTTCCTCAAATTTGATTTGGTTGCCTTCTAATGTGTTTTTAAAGCGTAAATCAGTAATCAGAATCAATATTCATTGTCGACTTTAATTTTTATAAGGAAAAATGTTCACGTCCTTAAACGCCTCCCCATCATTAGCCCGAGTCCAAGTCGATGTCAGTCCCGAGCGGACGGTGTCAGATACTACCTATCGCCCCGGTCTGGACTTGGCGAGGTATTTCGACGTGAAATGTTCCGATACAACTTTTGAACCAGGATAGTTAGAGAGATGATTTCTTCTATGTTGTACGTTGATTGTGGAATGGATTGTGGGAAATAACTTGCCATGACCCAGGTGTTCTTGAATTTTTTTTTTTTTTTTGAAAAAAATTTTTTGATCTTGAAATTTCCTCAAATCTGATTGCGTTGCCTTCTAATGTGTTCTAAAAGAGTAAATCAGTAATCAGAATCAATATTCATTGTCGACTTTAATTTTTATAAGGAAAAATGTTCACGTCCTTAAACGCCTCTCCATCGTTACCCCGACTCCAAGACGATGTTAGACCGGAGCGGACGGTGTCAGATGCGACCGATCTCCCCGGTCTGGACTTAGCGAGATATTCCGACGTGAAATGTTCCGATACAAAAATTTAACTGTGATAGTTAGAGAGATGGTTCCTTTTGTGATGTACGTTGATTGTGTAATAGAATATGGAAATAAACTTGAGATGACCGAGGTCTTCTGGGATTTTTTTTTTTTTTCGAAAAATATTTTTCGATTTCGGAAATCCCTCAAATTTCATTGAGATATGTCCTAATGTGTTCTTAAAGCTTAAATCAACAATCAGAATTAATATCCAAAAGTTATTTCATTTTTTATGAGGAAAAACGTTCACGTCCTTTCCGCTCCCAAAAAGTGAGATATCATAGAAAATATCGCAATATATGTTGTTTACGGCCATACCACGCTGAAATTGCCAGTTCTCGTCAGAACACTGAAGCCAAGCAGCGTCGGGCGCGGTTAGTACTTGGATGGGTGACCGCTTGGGAACACCGCGTGCTGTAAGCTTTTTTTTTACGTTCTGCATCGGTCTGCCGAGATAACGTGGTGCATCGGTATGATCGAGTTTACGTTCTGCATCGGTAAGATCGAGATTACGTGATGCATCGGTAAGATCGAGATTACGTGGTGCATCGGTAAGATCGAGATTACGTGGTGCATCGGTAAGATCGAGTTTACGTGGTGCATCGGTAAGATCCAATTCACGTTCTGCATCGGTAAGATCCAGTTCACGTGGTGCATCGGTGAGATTGAGATTACGTGGTGCATCGGTAAGATCGAGTTTACGTGGTGCATCGGTAAGATCCAATTCACGTTCTGCATCGGTAAGATCCAGTTCACGTGGTGCATCGGTAAGATTGAGATTACGTGGTGCATCGGTAAGATCGAGTTTACGTGGTGCATCGGTAAGATCCAATTCACGTTCTGCATCGGTAAGATCCAGTTCACGTGGTGCATCGGTAAGATTGAGATTACGTGGTGCATCGGTAAGATCGAGTTTACGTGGTGCATCGGTAAGATCCAATTCACGTTCTGCATCGGTAAGATCCAGTTCACGTGGTGCATCGGTAAGATGGAGATTACGTGGTGCATCGGTAAGATCGAGATTACGTGGTGCATCGGTAAGATCTACTTTACGTTCTGCATCGGTCTGCCCTTGTTTACGTGGTGCATCGGTAAGATCGAGATTACGTGAAGCATCGGTATGATCGAGTTTACGTTCTGCATCGGTCTGCCCGATATTACGTGGTGCATCGGTTCAGCCCTAGTTTACGTTGTGCATCGGTCTGGACTTAGAGATATATTTTCGACGTGAAAATGTTCCGATACAACTTTTGAACCAGGATAGTTAGAGAGATGATTTTTTCTGTGATGTACGTCGATTGGGGAATGGATTGTGGAAAATAACTTGCCATGACCGAGGTGTCCTCGAATTTTTTTTTTTTTCGAAAAAAATTTTCTGATTGTGGAATTTTCTCAAATTTGATTTGGTTGCCTCCTAATGTGTTCTAAAAGAGTAAATCAGTAATAGGAATCGAAAAATATTTTTCGGATTTTTTTTTTTTTCGAAAAAAATTTTCTGATCGTGGAATTTCCTCAAATTCGATTTGGTTGCCTTCTAATGTGTTTTTAAAGCGTAAATCAGTAATCAGAATCAATATTCATTGTCGACTTTAATTTTTATAAGGAAAAATGTTCACGTCCTTAAACGCCTCCCCATCATCAGCCCGAGTCCAAGTCGATGTCAGTCCCGAGCGGACGGTGTCAGATACTACCTATCGCCGAGGTCTGGACTTGGCGAGATATTACGACGTGAAATGTTCCGATACAACTTTTGAACCAGGATAGTTAGAGAGATGATTTCTTCTATGTTGTACGTTGATTGTGGAATGAAATACGGAAAATAACTCGCCATGACCGAGGTGATTACGATTTTTTTTTTTTTTTCGAAAAAAATTTTCTGATCGTGGAATTTTCTCAAATTTGATTTGGTTGCCTCCTTATATGTTCTAATAGCGATAATCAACAATCAGAATCAAAATCCATGATCGGGTTTGATTTTTATAAGGAAAAATGTTCACGTCCTTTTTTTCAACCCCGACTCATTGACGATGTTAGAACCGAGCCGGCGGTGTCAGATACGACCGATCGCCCCGGTCCCGATCGTCATTTACGTTGTGCATCGGTCTGCCCGAGATTACGTGGTGCATCGGTATGATCGAGTTTACGTGGTGCATCGGTAAGATCCAATTCACGTTCTGCATCGGTAAGATCCAGTTCACGTGGTGCATCGGTAAGATTGAGATTACGTGGTGCATCGGTAAGATCGAGTTTACGTGGTGCATCGGTAAGATCCAATTCACGTTCTGCATCGGTAAGATCCAGTTCACGTGGTGCATCGGTAAGATGGAGATTACGTGGTGCATCGGTAAGATCGAGATTACGTGGTGCATCGGTAAGATCTACTTTACGTTCTGCATCGGTCTGCCCTTGTTTACGTGGTGCATCGGTAAGATCGAGATTACGTGAAGCATCGGTATGATCGAGTTTACGTTCTGCATCGGTCTGCCCGATATTACGTGGTGCATCGGTTCAGCCCTAGTTTACGTTGTGCATCGGTCTGGACTTAGAGATATATTTTCGACGTGAAAATGTTCCGATACAACTTTTGAACCAGGATAGTTAGAGAGATGATTTTTTCTGTGATGTACGTCGATTGGGGAATGGATTGTGGAAAATAACTTGCCATGACCGAGGTGTCCTCGAATTTTTTTTTTTTTCGAAAAAAATTTTCTGATTGTGGAATTTTCTCAAATTTGATTTGGTTGCCTCCTAATGTGTTCTAAAAGAGTAAATCAGTAATAGGAATCGAAAAATATTTTTCGGATTTTTTTTTTTTTCGAAAAAAATTTTCTGATCGTGGAATTTCCTCAAATTCGATTTGGTTGCCTTCTAATGTGTTTTTAAAGCGTAAATCAGTAATCAGAATCAATATTCATTGTCGACTTTAATTTTTATAAGGAAAAATGTTCACGTCCTTAAACGCCTCCCCATCATCAGCCCGAGTCCAAGTCGATGTCAGTCCCGAGCGGACGGTGTCAGATACTACCTATCGCCGAGGTCTGGACTTGGCGAGATATTACGACGTGAAATGTTCCGATACAACTTTTGAACCAGGATAGTTAGAGAGATGATTTCTTCTATGTTGTACGTTGATTGTGGAATGAAATACGGAAAATAACTCGCCATGACCGAGGTGATTACGATTTTTTTTTTTTTTTCGAAAAAAATTTTCTGATCGTGGAATTTTCTCAAATTTGATTTGGTTGCCTCCTTATATGTTCTAATAGCGATAATCAACAATCAGAATCAAAATCCATGATCGGGTTTGATTTTTATAAGGAAAAATGTTCACGTCCTTTTTTTCAACCCCGACTCATTGACGATGTTAGAACCGAGCCGGCGGTGTCAGATACGACCGATCGCCCCGGTCCCGATCGTCATTTACGTTGTGCATCGGTCTGCCCGAGATTACGTGGTGCATCGGTATGATCGAGTTTACGTGGTGCATCGGTAAGATCCAATTCACGTTCTGCATCGGTAAGATCCAGTTCACGTGGTGCATCGGTAAGATTGAGATTACGTGGTGCATCGGTAAGATCGAGTTTACGTGGTGCATCGGTAAGATCCAATTCACGTTCTGCATCGGTAAGATCCAGTTCACGTGGTGCATCGGTAAGATGGAGATTACGTGGTGCATCGGTAAGATCGAGATTACGTGGTGCATCGGTAAGATCTACTTTACGTTCTGCATCGGTCTGCCCTTGTTTACGTGGTGCATCGGTAAGATCGAGATTACGTGAAGCATCGGTATGATCGAGTTTACGTTCTGCATCGGTCTGCCCGATATTACGTGGTGCATCGGTTCAGCCCTAGTTTACGTTGTGCATCGGTCTGGACTTAGAGATATATTTTCGACGTGAAAATGTTCCGATACAACTTTTGAACCAGGATAGTTAGAGAGATGATTTTTTCTGTGATGTACGTCGATTGGGGAATGGATTGTGGAAAATAACTTGCCATGACCGAGGTGTCCTCGAATTTTTTTTTTTTTCGAAAAAAATTTTCTGATTGTGGAATTTTCTCAAATTTGATTTGGTTGCCTCCTAATGTGTTCTAAAAGAGTAAATCAGTAATAGGAATCGAAAAATATTTTTCGGATTTTTTTTTTTTTCGAAAAAAATTTTCTGATCGTGGAATTTCCTCAAATTCGATTTGGTTGCCTTCTAATGTGTTTTTAAAGCGTAAATCAGTAATCAGAATCAATATTCATTGTCGACTTTAATTTTTATAAGGAAAAATGTTCACGTCCTTAAACGCCTCCCCATCATCAGCCCGAGTCCAAGTCGATGTCAGTCCCGAGCGGACGGTGTCAGATACTACCTATCGCCGAGGTCTGGACTTGGCGAGATATTACGACGTGAAATGTTCCGATACAACTTTTGAACCAGGATAGTTAGAGAGATGATTTCTTCTATGTTGTACGTTGATTGTGGAATGAAATACGGAAAAATAACTCGCCATGACCGAGGTGATTACGATTTTTTTTTTTTTTTCGAAAAAAATTTTCTGATCGTGGAATTTTCTCAAATTTGATTTGGTTGCCTCCTTATATGTTCTAATAGCGATAATCAACAATCAGAATCAAAATCCATGATCGGGTTTGATTTTTATAAGGAAAAATGTTCACGTCCTTTTTTTCAACCCCGACTCATTGACGATGTTAGAACCGAGCCGGCGGTGTCAGATACGACCGATCGCCCCGGTCCCGATCGTCATTTACGTTGTGCATCGGTCTGCCCGAGATTACGTGGTGCATCGGTATGATCGAGTTTACGTGGTGCATCGGTAAGATCCAATTCACGTTCTGCATCGGTAAGATGGAGATTACGTGGTGCATCGGTAAGATCGAGATTACGTGGTGCATCGGTAAGATCTACTTTACGTTCTGCATCGGTCTGCCCTTGTTTACGTGGTGCATCGGTAAGATCGAGATTACGTGAAGCATCGGTATGATCGAGTTTACGTTCTGCATCGGTCTGCCCGATATTACGTGGTGCATCGGTTCAGCCCTAGTTTACGTTGTGCATCGGTCTGGACTTAGAGATATATTTTCGACGTGAAAAATGTTCCGATACAACTTTTGAACCAGGATAGTTAGAGAGATGATTTTTTCTGTGATGTACGTCGATTGGGGAATGGATTGTGGAAAATAACTTGCCATGACCGAGGTGTCCTCGAATTTTTTTTTTTTTTCGAAAAAAATTTTCTGATTGTGGAATTTTCTCAAATTTGATTTGGTTGCCTCCTAATGTGTTCTAAAAGAGTAAATCAGTAATAGGAATCGAAAAATATTTTTCGGATTTTTTTTTTTTTCGAAAAAAATTTTCTGATCGTGGAATTTCCTCAAATTCGATTTGGTTGCCTTCTAATGTGTTTTTAAAGCGTAAATCAGTAATCAGAATCAATATTCATTGTCGACTTTAATTTTTATAAGGAAAAATGTTCACGTCCTTAAACGCCTCCCCATCATCAGCCC
>NC_059508.1:37319404-37331904 GCF_914767665.1 Harmonia axyridis
TAAGTGGGCCTACCCAAGATGCACACGATAATTTTAGCTTAAACCATGCCGAAAAGTCGACTTCACGTCGTGCATCGGTACAAAATTATTCAAGGGGCAAAATAAATTCACGAGAGTAGGTCCGATTACCGCTGGATCAGACGACGATCGTAACTTGTTGGATACAAATGTATCCGATGTATGTACGTCGTCCCTCTCTGATCTACGGTACGTGGACCGACCCAAGATGCACACGATAATTTTAGCTGACTTCATGCCGAAAAGTCGGTTCACGTCATGCATCGGTATCTTAAATCGCGCCGTAAAGTCGTTCACGTCATGCATCGGTATCTTAAATCGCGCCGAAAAGTCGGCTCACGTCATGCATCGGCGTCTTTTTTTTGTGCCACCGATGCATGACGTGAACGACTTTTCGGCTCGATTTAAGATACCGATGCATGACGTGAACGACTTTACGGCGCGATTTAAGATACCGATGCATGACGTGAACGACTTTTCGGCGCGATTTAAGATACCGATGCATGACGTGAACGACTTTACGGCGCGATTTAAAGCTATACCGATGCATGACGTAAACAAGATCACACCGATGCAGCACGTTAACATTAAAGCCCGCCTAATCCGATCGATGGAGGCCGTCTCGAGTGTCCAACTTGCTCACAAGAGCCGAGAAACAAACCGATGCATCACGTAGACAAGATCGTACCGAATGTTAACACAATCCAAAAGGAAATAATCTTAGATGAATATCGATTCTGATTATTGATTTTTCTTTCGCGATATTGATAGAAGACATCTGAATGAATTTCGAATTAATTCCGAAATCAAAAAAATATTTTCAATAAATTTTTTTTCTAGAGTACCTCGGTCTTTTCTATTTTTTTTCCAAGTTTCGTACGTCAATCAACATACATCCCAGAAAAAATCATCTCTCTAACTATCCTGGTTCAAAAGTTGTATCGGAACTTTTCACGTCGAAAAAGAACATAGGCGAAAAAGGACGTGAACATTATTCCTTATAAAAATCAAACCCGACCATGGATTTTGATTCTGATTGTTGATTATCGCTATTAGAACACATTAGGAGGCAACCAAATCAAATTTGAGAAAATTCCACAATCAGAAAATTTTTTTCGAAAAAAAAAAAAAAATTCGAGAACACCTCGGTCATGGCAAGTTATTTCCCACAATCCATTCCCCAATCAACGTACATCCCAGAAAAAATCATCTCTCTAACTATCCTAGTTCAAAAGTTGTATCGGAACATTTTCACGTCGAAAATATATCTCTAAGTCCAGACCGATGCACCACGTAATCTCGGGCAGACCGATGCACAACGTAAATGACGATCGGGACCGGGGCGATCGGTCGTATCTGACACCGCCGGCTCGGTTCTAACATCGTCAATGAGTCGGGGTTGTAAAAAAGGACGTGAACATTTTTCCTTATAAAAATCAAACCCGACCATGGATTTTGATTCTGATTGTTGATTATCGCTACTAGAACATATAAGGAGGCAACCAAATCAAATTTGAGAAAATTCCACGATCAGAAAATTTTTTTCGAAAAAAAAAAAAAATCGTAATCACCTCGGTCATGGCGAGTTATTTTCCGTATTTCATTCCACAATCAACGTACAACATAGAAGAAATCATCTCTCTAACTATCCTGGTTCAAAAGTTGTATCGGAACATTTCACGTCGTAATATCTCGCCAAGTCCAGACCTCGGCGATAGGTAGTATCTGACACCGTCCGCTCGGGACTGACATCGACTTGGACTCGGGCTGATGATGGGGAGGCGTTTAAGGACGTGAACATTTTTCCTTATAAAAATTAAAGTCGACAATGAATATTGATTCTGATTACTGATTTACGCTTTAAAAACACATTAGAAGGCAACCAAATCGAATTTGAGGAAATTCCACGATCAGAAAATTTTTTTCGAAAAAAAAAAAAATCCGAAAAATATTTTTCGATTCCGATTACTGATTTACTCTTTTAGAACACATTAGGAGGCAACCAAATCAAATTTGAGAAAATTCCACAATCAGAAAATTTTTTTCGAAAAAAAAAAAAATTCGAGGACACCTCGGTCATGGCAAGTTATTTCCCACAATCCATTCCCCGATCCACGTACATCCCAGAAAAAATCATCTCTCTAACTATCCTGGTTCAAAAGTTGTATCGGAACATTTTCACGTCGAAAATATATCTCTAAGTCCAAACCGATGCACCACGTAAACTAGGGCAGACCGATGCACCACGTAATATCGGGCAGACCGATGCAGAACGTAAACTCGATCATACCGATGCTTCACGTAATCTCGATCTTACCGATGCACCACGTAAACAAGGGCAGACCGATGCAGAACGTAAAGTAGATCTTACCGATGCACCACGTAATCTCGATCTTACCGATGCACCACGTAATCTCCATCTTACCGATGCACCACGTGAACTGGATCTTACCGATGCAGAACGTGAATTGGATCTTACCGATGCAGAACGTGAATTGGATCATACCGATGCACCACGTAAACTCGATCATACCGATGCACCACGTAATCTCGGGCAGACCGATGCACAACGTAAATGACGATCGGGACCGGGGCGATCGGTCGTATCTGACACCGCCGGCTCGGTTCTAACATCGTCAATGAGTCGGGGTTGTAAAAAAGGACGTGAACATTTTTCCTTATAAAAATCAAACCCGACCATGGATTTTGATTCTGATTGTTGATTATCGCTACTAGAACATATAAGGAGGCAACCAAATCAAATTTGAGAAAATTCCACGATCAGAAAATTTTTTTCGAAAAAAAAAAAAAATCGTAATCACCTCGGTCATGGCGAGTTATTTTCCGTATTTCATTCCACAATCAACGTACAACATAGAAGAAATCATCTCTCTAACTATCCTGGTTCAAAAGTTGTATCGGAACATTTCACGTCGTAATATCTCGCCAAGTCCAGACCTCGGCGATAGGTAGTATCTGACACCGTCCGCTCGGGACTGACATCGACTTGGACTCGGGCTGATGATGGGGAGGCGTTTAAGGACGTGAACATTTTTCCTTATAAAAATTAAAGTCGACAATGAATATTGATTCTGATTACTGATTTACGCTTTAAAAACACATTAGAAGGCAACCAAATCGAATTTGAGGAAATTCCACGATCAGAAAATTTTTTTCGAAAAAAAAAAAAATCCGAAAAATATTTTTCGATTCCGATTACTGATTTACTCTTTTAGAACACATTAGGAGGCAACCAAATCAAATTTGAGAAAATTCCACAATCAGAAAATTTTTTTCGAAAAAAAAAAAAATTCGAGGACACCTCGGTCATGGCAAGTTATTTCCCACAATCCATTCCCCGATCCACGTACATCCCAGAAAAAATCATCTCTCTAACTATCCTGGTTCAAAAGTTGTATCGGAACATTTTCACGTCGAAAATATATCTCTAAGTCCAAACCGATGCACCACGTAAACTAGGGCAGACCGATGCACCACGTAATATCGGGCAGACCGATGCAGAACGTAAACTCGATCATACCGATGCTTCACGTAATCTCGATCTTACCGATGCACCACGTAAACAAGGGCAGACCGATGCAGAACGTAAAGTAGATCTTACCGATGCACCACGTAATCTCGATCTTACCGATGCACCACGTAATCTCCATCTTACCGATGCACCACGTGAACTGGATCTTACCGATGCACCACGTAATCTCAATCTTACCGATGCACCACGTGAACTGGATCTTACCGATGCAGAACGTAAATTGGATCTTACCGATGCACCACGTAAACTCGATCTTACCGATGCACCACGTAATCTCGATCTTACCGATGCACCACGTGAACTGGATCTTACCGATGCAGAACGTGAATTGGATCTTACCGATGCAGAACGTGAATTGGATCTTACCGATGCACCACGTAAACTCGATCATACCGATGCACCACGTAATCTCGGGCAGACCGATGCACAACGTAAATGACGATCGGGACCGGGGCGATCGGTCGTATCTGACACCGCCGGCTCGGTTCTAACATCGTCAATGAGTCGGGGTTGTAAAAAAGGACGTGAACATTTTTCCTTATAAAAATCAAACCCGACCATGGATTTTGATTCTGATTGTTGATTATCGCTACTAGAACATATAAGGAGGCAACCAAATCAAATTTGAGAAAATTCCACGATCAGAAAATTTTTTTCGAAAAAAAAAAAAAATCGTAATCACCTCGGTCATGGCGAGTTATTTTCCGTATTTCATTCCACAATCAACGTACAACATAGAAGAAATCATCTCTCTAACTATCCTGGTTCAAAAGTTGTATCGGAACATTTCACGTCGTAATATCTCGCCAAGTCCAGACCTCGGCGATAGGTAGTATCTGACACCGTCCGCTCGGGACTGACATCGACTTGGACTCGGGCTGATGATGGGGAGGCGTTTAAGGACGTGAACATTTTTCCTTATAAAAATTAAAGTCGACAATGAATATTGATTCTGATTACTGATTTACGCTTTAAAAACACATTAGAAGGCAACCAAATCGAATTTGAGGAAATTCCACGATCAGAAAATTTTTTTCGAAAAAAAAAAAAATCCGAAAAATATTTTTCGATTCCGATTACTGATTTACTCTTTTAGAACACATTAGGAGGCAACCAAATCAAATTTGAGAAAATTCCACAATCAGAAAATTTTTTTCGAAAAAAAAAAAAATTCGAGGACACCTCGGTCATGGCAAGTTATTTCCCACAATCCATTCCCCGATCCACGTACATCCCAGAAAAAATCATCTCTCTAACTATCCTGGTTCAAAAGTTGTATCGGAACATTTTCACGTCGAAAATATATCTCTAAGTCCAAACCGATGCACCACGTAAACTAGGGCAGACCGATGCACCACGTAATATCGGGCAGACCGATGCAGAACGTAAACTCGATCATACCGATGCTTCACGTAATCTCGATCTTACCGATGCACCACGTAAACAAGGGCAGACCGATGCAGAACGTAAAGTAGATCTTACCGATGCACCACGTAATCTCGATCTTACCGATGCACCACGTAATCTCCATCTTACCGATGCACCACGTGAACTGGATCTTACCGATGCAGAACGTGAATTGGATCTTACCGATGCAGAACGTGAATTGGATCTTACCGATGCACCACGTAAACTCGATCATACCGATGCACCACGTAATCTCGGGCAGACCGATGCACAACGTAAATGACGATCGGGACCGGGGCGATCGGTCGTATCTGACACCGCCGGCTCGGTTCTAACATCGTCAATGAGTCGGGGTTGTAAAAAAGGACGTGAACATTTTTCCTTATAAAAATCAAACCCGACCATGGATTTTGATTCTGATTGTTGATTATCGCTACTAGAACATATAAGGAGGCAACCAAATCAAATTTGAGAAAATTCCACGATCAGAAAATTTTTTTCGAAAAAAAAAAAAAATCGTAATCACCTCGGTCATGGCGAGTTATTTTCCGTATTTCATTCCACAATCAACGTACAACATAGAAGAAATCATCTCTCTAACTATCCTGGTTCAAAAGTTGTATCGGAACATTTCACGTCGTAATATCTCGCCAAGTCCAGACCTCGGCGATAGGTAGTATCTGACACCGTCCGCTCGGGACTGACATCGACTTGGACTCGGGCTGATGATGGGGAGGCGTTTAAGGACGTGAACATTTTTCCTTATAAAAATTAAAGTCGACAATGAATATTGATTCTGATTACTGATTTACGCTTTAAAAACACATTAGAAGGCAACCAAATCGAATTTGAGGAAATTCCACGATCAGAAAATTTTTTTCGAAAAAAAAAAAAATCCGAAAAATATTTTTCGATTCCGATTACTGATTTACTCTTTTAGAACACATTAGGAGGCAACCAAATCAAATTTGAGAAAATTCCACAATCAGAAAATTTTTTTCGAAAAAAAAAAAAATTCGAGGACACCTCGGTCATGGCAAGTTATTTCCCACAATCCATTCCCCGATCCACGTACATCCCAGAAAAAATCATCTCTCTAACTATCCTGGTTCAAAAGTTGTATCGGAACATTTTCACGTCGAAAATATATCTCTAAGTCCAAACCGATGCACCACGTAAACTAGGGCAGACCGATGCACCACGTAATATCGGGCAGACCGATGCAGAACGTAAACTCGATCATACCGATGCTTCACGTAATCTCGATCTTACCGATGCACCACGTAAACAAGGGCAGACCGATGCAGAACGTAAAGTAGATCTTACCGATGCACCACGTAATCTCGATCTTACCGATGCACCACGTAATCTCCATCTTACCGATGCACCACGTGAACTGGATCTTACCGATGCACCACGTAATCTCAATCTTACCGATGCACCACGTGAACTGGATCTTACCGATGCAGAACGTGAATTGGATCTTACCGATGCACCACGTAAACTCGATCTTACCGATGCACCACGTAATCTCGATCTTACCGATGCACCACGTGAACTGGATCTTACCGATGCAGAACGTGAATTGGATCTTACCGATGCACCACGTAAACTCGATCTTACCGATGCACCACGTAATCTCAATCTTACCGATGCACCACGTGAACTGGATCTTACCGATGCAGAACGTGAATTGGATCTTACCGATGCACCACGTAAACTCGATCTTACCGATGCACCACGTAATCTCAATCTTACCGATGCACCACGTGAACTGGATCTTACCGATGCAGAACGTGAATTGGATCTTACCGATGCACCACGTAAACTCGATCTTACCGATGCACCACGTAATCTCGATCTTACCGATGCACCACGTGAACTGGATCTTACCGATGCAGAACGTGAATTGGATCTTACCGATGCACCACGTAAACTCGATCTTACCGATGCACCACGTAATCTCAATCTTACCGATGCATCACGTAATCTCGATCTTACCGATGCAGAACGTAAACTCGATCATACCGATGCACCACGTTATCTCGGCAGACCGATGCAGAACGTAAAAAAAAAGCTTACAGCACGCGGTGTTCCCAAGCGGTCACCCATCCAAGTACTAACCGCGCCCGACGCTGCTTGGCTTCAGTGTTCAATTTCAATTTCAATTTCAAATGGTCTTTATTTGTCTTTGTGATAGTTACAGATATGTGCCTATATAGGCCATGTTAATCAACAATAAGGGTTTATATACAGTTCCTACCAGATAATTCTGGTATTATCAGTTACATTTCATATACATATAATAAAAAATTTTTAAGTAATTTCAGGGTGTTTGGGAATTTTTGTTTGATATCGTATATTTATTTATTTTATTATAATAGGGGATTTTCAGGAAAAATTTAGGAATAAAAAACCTGATATAAGTAATTTGGGGAGGGATGGGGGGTGGGTTGGGGATATATATACAGTTATGTACAGTTTTATCATTTACAAATTTTTATATACAATTTTATATACATGTCTGGGAAGGGGTTCCCGTTATGCTAAACGGCGATTCTCAATTCAGCTAACGGCCGCCATTTGCTAGTCGTGGCCAGTCCCCATTTCTCGTAGCACCGTTCGTGTCGCTGTTGGGTCTAGTACCCGTAGGACCGATTGGTTGTTACGATAACAGGGCGATGGATACGCCATTCGCATTGGCTGCCGCTACCTTTCGTTGTGATTCGTCGTCAAGACATATTTTTCAAAATGTCGGTATGTGACATGGCCGGTCTTGGAAGATGGCGGTTTTCATAGGGGTTTTTGGGTGTTTGGGGTGGGTTTTTAGGGAGGTTTAAGGAATATGGGAAGGAATTGGTACGGGAGGGGGTGAGGGGATGCGTGGAGTCGCGTTTTCGTAATTTGTCTTGTCAGTGCGTTGGATTTACACTGGAATTCGTAGAAATCGCTAGATACTTTGTTTAGGTACTCGCGGATGGTTGGAATATCCGCGAGTTCATGTAGTTTGGATATCCTAGTGTAATACGGCTTGCTCAAGGCCAATCTTAGGATTTTGTTTTGAAGGTTTTGAATGGGCCTTATTGGAAAGGGCCTAAGGTGACAAAATGCCGGCGCAGCGTATGTGACTACTGGCCGGATGTATGTTTTGTAAATGAGCAATTTGTTTTTTTCATTCAGCATACTTTTACTGCACAATAGAGGATGCAGTATCTTTTTGATGGCGTATCCTTTATGGATTTGTGCTTTGATATGGCGGTGGAAATTTAGCCTTTCGTCCAATTCAATGCCCAGGTACTTAACGGAGCTTTTTGGAACAATTTCCGTATTATTGATTTTTAATTTGTCTAAGATTACTTTTTCATTCCGTCTTCTGCTAAACACGATCTGCTCTGCTTTGGTCTCATTCAGTTTTATTTTCCATCTGTCGAAGTAATTGATAAGTACTTCGAGATGGTTTTTCAGCTCGCGATTGGCGTCTTCAGCGCTGGATGAGTGGGCATATATGGCCGTGTCATCCGCGAAGAGGGCGATTTTTGTTTTGTTATGTTTCGGGATATCCTGGACGTAGATATTGAATAATCTAGGTCCAAGGACTGATCCCTGCACAATTCCTGCTTTTATATTTTTGGGCGCGGATGTTTCATTCCCTACGCGTACTATGAATTTTCTGTTATTGAGATATGAGTAAATGGTCTTTATGAGGAATTTCGGGAATTTAAGTTTTATTAATTTGTAGGTCAGCCCCTCTATCCAAACTTTGTCGAACGCCTTTTCGATGTCGAGGAGGAGCATGACCGTGTGGTTTTTATTATTGAAACTATTTATTACGTCGACTACGATTCGGCAGATTTGCTGTGTCGAGCTGTGTTTTTCCTTGAAGCCAAATTGATGGTCATCGCGAATTTTATTGTTTTTCATTACATGTTTTATTTTTCCTAACAGGATTTTCTCGGTCAGCTTGCTGAGGTTAGACAGTAGACTGATCGGACGGTAGTTGCCGGGAGAAGTTGTGACTTTCCCGGCTTTGGGGATAGGGGTTACTACTGCTGTTTTCCAACAGCTAGGCCAGTGTTGAAATTTGAATACAGCGTTTATGATGTAGTTCAGTTGAACTATGGCCTTTCTGGATAGGTTCCGGATCAGTCTATTGTCCACTTCGTCCTTTCAGTGTTCTGACGAGAACTGGCAATTTCAGCGTGGTATGGCCGTAAACAACAAATATAGCGATATTTTCTATGATATCTCACTTTTTGGGAGCGGAAAGGACGTGAACGTTTTTCCTTATAAAAAATGAAATAACTTTTGGATATTAATTCTGATTGTTGATTTAAGTTTTAAGAACACATTAGGACATATCTCAATGAAATTTGAGGGATTTCCGAAATCGAAAAATATTTTTCGAAAAAAAAAAAAAATCCCAGAAGACCTCGGTCATCTCAAGTTTATTTCCATATTCTATTACACAATCAACGTACATCACAAAAGGAACCATCTCTCTAACTATCACAGTTAAATTTTTGTATCGGAACATTTCACGTCGGAATATCTCGCTAAGTCCAGACCGGGGAGATCGGTCGCATTTGACACCGTCCGCTCCGGTCTAACATCGTCTTGGAGTCGGGGTAACGATGGAGAGGCGTTTAAGGACGTGAACATTTTTCCTTATAAAAATTAAAGTCGACAATGAATATTGATTCTGATTACTGATTTACTCTTTTAGTACACATTAGAAGGCAACGCAATCAGATTTGAGGAAATTTCAAGATCAGAAAATTTTTTTCGAAAAAAAAAAAAATTCAAGAACACCTGGGTCATGGCAAGTTATTTCCCACAATCCATTCCACAATCAACGTACAACATAGAAGAAATCATCTCTCTAACTATCCTGGTTCAAAAGTTGTATCGGAACATTTCACGTCGAAATACCTCGCCAAGTCCAGACCGGGGCGATAGGTAGTATCTGACACCGTCCGCTCGGGACTGACATCGACTTGGACTCGGGCTAATGATGGGGAGGCGTTTAAGGACGTGAACATTTTTCCTTATAAAAATTAAAGTCGACAATGAATATTGATTCTGATTACTGATTTACGCTTTAAAAACACATTAGAAGGCAACCAAATCAAATTTGAGGAAATTCCAAAATCAGAAAATTTTTTTTCAAAAAAAAAAAAATCCGAAAAATATTTTTCGATTCTGATTACTGATTTACTCTTTTAGAACACATTAGAAGGCAACGAAATCAAATTTGAGTGAAATCCAAAATCAGAAAATATTTTTCGAAAAAAAAAAAAAATTCGAGAACACCTCGGTCATGGCAAGTTATTTTCCACAATCCATTCCCCAATCAACGTACATCCCAGAAAAAATCATCTCTCTAACTATCCTGGTTCAAAAGTTGTATCGGAACATTTTCACGTCGAAAATATATCTCAGAGTCCAGACCGATGCAGAACGTAAACTCGATCATACCGATGCTTCACGTAATCTCGATCTTACCGATGCACAACGTAAACTAGATCACACCGATGCAGAACGTAAACTCGATCATACCGATGCACCACGTAAACTCAGGCAGACCGATGCAGAACGTGAACTCGATCTTACCGATGCACCACGTAATCTCGATCTTACCGATGCACCACGTAAACTCGGGCAGACCGATGCAGAACGTGAACTCGATCTTACCGATGCACCACGTAAACTAGGGCTGACCGATGCATCACGTAAACGACGATCGAGAGGCGCGAAAGGACGTGAACGTTTTTCATTATAAAAATTGAAATAAATGATAAATAATGATTCTGATTGTTGGTTATCATTTTTAATAAGCATTAGGAGGCAACCAAATGAAATTTGAGGAAATTCCGATAATAGAAAATTTTTTCGAAAAAAAAAAAAAATTCATGAAATCCTCGGTCATCGCAAAATATTTACCATATTCTGTTCGATAATCAACGTATATTTAAGAAGGAATCATATCTGTATCTATCTTGGTTCAAATTTTGTATCGGAACATTTTGACCAAAGTCCGAGCTTCGGCCGAAACAGACACCGCTGACCTGGCCTATCGATCGACCGAGAGTCGGGGATAGAGCGTAAGTGTTGTCTGGAGGGGAACCCTGTGCTCTCCTGACATATATAGGGAAGGTGGTCGCGTTGGGCGATGCAGAACGTTTGGATCGGGAATTATATTTTTGGTTCAGCTATTGGAATATGGTTTATTGTTGGTATATATTGGCGAAATAACGTTCTTACTGACTGGGGATATTCATAAAAATGAGTCCGGAGATTTTCAGATCGAAGTCCGAGTGATCCGACTTGGAAGGCGTGTTGGGTGGGTCGAGATGGCTTAGATAGATCAGACGAGGCGGGCTAAGTGTTGACGTCATGCATCGGTCCATTTTCAGATTGAGTCCGAGTAATCCGACTTTGAAAGAGTGTTGGGTGCGTCGAGACTGTTTAGATAGATCGGACGAGGCGGACTAGGTGTTAACGACATGCATCGGTATATTTTCTGATCGGAGTCCGAAGAAATCGGCCCTAGTAGGCGCAGCGGACGGTCGAGACGGCCTCGGTGGGTCGGATCGATCGGGAAAAGTTTGCTAAATCGTGTCTGGAGGGGAACCTTGGGTTCTCCTGACATATATAGGGGATAAGGTTTGGGTGAACGATTCTTCACGTAAAAGTTGAGTAATTTATTTTTCGATAAGCTTTTGGATATTGATGAGAAGTATATGTATATCTTCGATTAAAAGAATTCTTACCGTCTCCATGTATATTATATTAGATATATAAGAAATAGTTAACGTGATGCATCGGCCGATTTCCGGATCGGAGTTCGAGAGATGCGACTTTCGATGCGCGATGGGTGGTTCGAGACGGCCTAGATCGATCGGACGAGGCGGACTAGGTGTTAACGACATGCATCGGCGGATTTTCTGATCGGAGTCCGAAGAAATCAGCTCTAGTAGGCGCGGCGAACGGTCGAAACGGCCTCGATCGATCGGACGAGGCGGACTAGGTGTTAACGACATGCATCGGCGGATTTTCTGATCGGAGTCCGAAGAAATCAGCTCTAGTAGGCGCGGCGAACGGTCGAAACGGCCTCGGTGGGTCGGATCGATCGGGAAAAGTTTGCTAAATCGTGTCTGGAGGGGAATCCGGGGTTCTCCTGACATATATAGAAGGGGTGGAGAATGGGTCCTGTCCTAGACTGTTTGGAGTTCTTTTTAGGATGATATTCAGTTGGTAAGTGGTAGACCCGAATCCGACCTCGGCGTTTGGGTACTGGCAAGGTGTGTTGGTTTCGGCTTTCGCATCTTGGGTCGCTTTCGTCAACCTCATGCAGCGAGGTCGCGGTCCGCTTCGTCTCTTTGTAGTCGAATGGCCTTTAAGCGACCAACCTTAAAATCGTGATCCTCTGCCCGTTGCGGGTTATGTTCACAAAAAATTTGCAACCACTCAATTCGTTCCGAGCGACAAATATTGTTGAATCTCGAATCACCGTGTCGTTATA
>NC_059508.1:37346904-37353751 GCF_914767665.1 Harmonia axyridis
GGTCAGCGGTGTCTGTTTCGGCCGAAGCTCGGACTTTGGTCAAAATGTTCCGATACAAAATTTGAACCAAGATAGATACAGATATGATTCCTTCTTAAATATACGTTGATTATCGAACAGAATATGGTAAATATTTTGCGATGACCGAGGATTTCATGAATTTTTTTTTTTTTTCGAAAAAATTTTCTATTATCGGAATTTCCTCAAATTTCATTTGGTTGCCTCCTAATGCTTATTAAAAATGATAACCAACAATCAGAATCATTATTTATCATTTATTTCAATTTTTATAATGAAAAACGTTCACGTCCTTTCGCGCCTCTCGATCGTCGTTTACGTGATGCATCGGTCAGCCCTAGTTTACGTGGTGCATCGGTAAGATCGAGTTCACGTTCTGCATCGGTCTGCCCGAGTTTACGTGGTGCATCGGTAAGATCGAGATTACGTGGTGCATCGGTAAGATCGAGTTCACGTTCTGCATCGGTCTGCCTGAGTTTACGTGGTGCATCGGTATGATCGAGTTTACGTTCTGCATCGGTGTGATCTAGTTTACGTTGTGCATCGGTAAGATCGAGATTACGTGAAGCATCGGTATGATCGAGTTTACGTTCTGCATCGGTCTGGACTCTGAGATATATTTTCGACGTGAAAATGTTCCGATACAACTTTTGAACCAGGATAGTTAGAGAGATGATTTTTTCTGGGATGTACGTTGATTGGGGAATGGATTGTGGAAAATAACTTGCCATGACCGAGGTGTTCTCGAATTTTTTTTTTTTTTCGAAAAATATTTTCTGATTTTGGATTTCACTCAAATTTGATTTCGTTGCCTTCTAATGTGTTCTAAAAGAGTAAATCAGTAATCAGAATCGAAAAATATTTTTCGGATTTTTTTTTTTTTGAAAAAAAATTTTCTGATTTTGGAATTTCCTCAAATTTGATTTGGTTGCCTTCTAATGTGTTTTTAAAGCGTAAATCAGTAATCAGAATCAATATTCATTGTCGACTTTAATTTTTATAAGGAAAAATGTTCACGTCCTTAAACGCCTCCCCATCATTAGCCCGAGTCCAAGTCGATGTCAGTCCCGAGCGGACGGTGTCAGATACTACCTATCGCCCCGGTCTGGACTTGGCGAGGTATTTCGACGTGAAATGTTCCGATACAACTTTTGAACCAGGATAGTTAGAGAGATGATTTCTTCTATGTTGTACGTTGATTGTGGAATGGATTGTGGGAAATAACTTGCCATGACCCAGGTGTTCTTGAATTTTTTTTTTTTTCGAAAAAAATTTTCTGATCTTGAAATTTCCTCAAATCTGATTGCGTTGCCTTCTAATGTGTACTAAAAGAGTAAATCAGTAATCAGAATCAATATTCATTGTCGACTTTAATTTTTATAAGGAAAAATGTTCACGTCCTTAAACGCCTCTCCATCGTTACCCCGACTCCAAGACGATGTTAGACCGGAGCGGACGGTGTCAAATGCGACCGATCTCCCCGGTCTGGACTTAGCGAGATATTCCGACGTGAAATGTTCCGATACAAAAATTTAACTGTGATAGTTAGAGAGATGGTTCCTTTTGTGATGTACGTTGATTGTGTAATAGAATATGGAAATAAACTTGAGATGACCGAGGTCTTCTGGGATTTTTTTTTTTTTTCGAAAAATATTTTTCGATTTCGGAAATCCCTCAAATTTCATTGAGATATGTCCTAATGTGTTCTTAAAACTTAAATCAACAATCAGAATTAATATCCAAAAGTTATTTCATTTTTTATAAGGAAAAACGTTCACGTCCTTTCCGCTCCCAAAAAGTGAGATATCATAGAAAATATCGCTATATTTGTTGTTTACGGCCATACCACGCTGAAATTGCCAGTTCTCGTCAGAACACTGAAAGGACGAAGTGGACAATAGACTGATCCGGAACCTATCCAGAAAGGCCATAGTTCAACTGAACTACATCATAAACGCTGTATTCAAATTTCAACACTGGCCTAGCTGTTGGAAAACAGCAGTAGTAACCCCTATCCCCAAAGCCGGGAAAGTCACAACTTCTCCCGGCAACTACCGTCCGATCAGTCTACTGTCTAACCTCAGCAAGCTGACCGAGAAAATCCTGTTAGGAAAAATAAAACATGTAATGAAAAACAATAAAATTCGCGATGACCATCAATTTGGCTTCAAGGAAAAACACAGCTCGACACAGCAAATCTGCCGAATCGTAGTCGACGTAATAAATAGTTTCAATAATAAAAACCACACGGTCATGCTCCTCCTCGACATCGAAAAGGCGTTCGACAAAGTTTGGATAGAGGGGCTGACCTACAAATTAATAAAACTTAAATTCCCGAAATTCCTCATAAAGACCATTTACTCATATCTCAATAACAGAAAATTCATAGTACGCGTAGGGAATGAAACATCCGCGCCCAAAAATATAAAAGCAGGAATTGTGCAGGGATCAGTCCTTGGACCTAGATTATTCAATATCTACGTCCAGGATATCCCGAAACATAACAAAACAAAAATCGCCCTCTTCGCGGATGACACGGCCATATATGCCCACTCATCCAGCGCTGAAGACGCCAATCGCGAGCTGAAAAACCATCTCGAAGTACTTATCAATTACTTCGACAGATGGAAAATAAAACTGAATGAGACCAAAGCAGAGCAGATCGTGTTTAGCAGAAGACGGAATGAAAAAGTAATCTTAGACAAATTAAAAATCAATAATACGGAAATTGTTCCAAAAAGCTCCGTTAAGTACCTGGGCATTGAATTGGACGAAAGGCTAAATTTCCACCGCCATATCAAAGCACAAATCCATAAAGGATACGCCATCAAAAAGATACTGCATCCTCTATTGTGCAGTAAAAGTATGCTGAATGAAAAAAACAAATTGCTCATTTACAAAACATACATCCGGCCAGTAGTCACATACGCTGCGCCGGCATTTTGTCACCTTAGGCCCTTTCCAATAAGGCCCATTCAAAACCTTCAAAACAAAATCCTAAGATTGGCCTTGAGCAAGCCGTATTACACTAGGATATCCAAACTACATGAACTCGCGGATATTCCAACCATCCGCGAGTACCTAAACAAAGTATCTAGCGATTTCTACGAATTCCAGTGTAAATCCAACGCACTGACAAGACAAATTACGAAAACGCGACTCCACGCATCCCCTCACCCCCTCCCGTACCAATTCCTTCCCATATTCCTTAAACCTCCCTAAAAACCCACCCCAAACACCCAAAAACCCCTATGAAAACCGCCATCTTCCAAGACCGGCCATGTCACATACCGACATTTTGAAAAATATGTCTTGACGACGAATCACAACGAAAGGTAGCGGCAGCCAATGCGAATGGCGTATCCATCGCCCTGTTATCGTAACAACCAATCGGTCCTACGGGTACTAGACCCAACAGCGACACGAACGGTGCTACGAGAAATGGGGACTGGCCACGACTAGCAAATGGCGGCCGTTAGCTGAATTGAGAATCGCCGTTTAGCATAACGGGAACCCCTTCCCAGACATGTATATAAAATTGTATATAAAAATTTGTAAATGATAAAACTGTACATAACTGTATATATATCCCCAACCCACCCCCCATCCCTCCCCAAATTACTTATATCAGGTTTTTTATTCCTAAATTTTTCCTGAAAATCCCCTATTATAATAAAATAAATAAATATACGATATCAAACAAAAATTCCCAAACACCCTGAAATTACTTAAAAATTTTTTATTATATGTATATGAAATGTAACTGATAATACCAGAATTATCTGGTAGGAACTGTATATAAACCCTTATTGTTGATTAACATGGCCTATATAGGCACATATCTGTAACTATCACAAAGACAAATAAAGACCATTTGAAATTGAAATTGAAATTGAACACTGAAGCCAAGCAGCGTCGGGCGCGGTTAGTACTTGGATGGGTGACCGCTTGGGAACACCGCGTGCTGTAAGCTTTTTTTTTACGTTCTGCATCGGTCTGCCGAGATAACGTGGTGCATCGGTATGATCGAGTTTACGTTCTGCATCGGTAAGATCGAGATTACGTGATGCATCGGTAAGATTGAGATTACGTGGTGCATCGGTAAGATCGAGTTTACGTGGTGCATCGGTAAGATCCAATTCACGTTCTGCATCGGTAAGATCCAGTTCACGTGGTGCATCGGTAAGATCGAGATTACGTGGTGCATCGGTAAGATCGAGTTTACGTGGTGCATCGGTAAGATCCAATTCACGTTCTGCATCGGTAAGATCCAGTTCACGTGGTGCATCGGTAAGATTGAGATTACGTGGTGCATCGGTAAGATCGAGTTTACGTGGTGCATCGGTAAGATCCAATTCACGTTCTGCATCGGTAAGATCCAGTTCACGTGGTGCATCGGTAAGATTGAGATTACGTGGTGCATCGGTAAGATCGAGTTTACGTGGTGCATCGGTAAGATCCAATTCACGTTCTGCATCGGTAAGATCCAGTTCACGTGGTGCATCGGTAAGATCGAGATTACGTGGTGCATCGGTAAGATCGAGTTTACGTGGTGCATCGGTAAGATCCAATTCACGTTCTGCATCGGTAAGATCCAGTTCACGTGGTGCATCGGTAAGATTGAGATTACGTGGTGCATCGGTAAGATCCAGTTCACGTGGTGCATCGGTAAGATGGAGATTACGTGGTGCATCGGTAAGATCGAGATTACGTGGTGCATCGGTAAGATCTACTTTACGTTCTGCATCGGTCTGCCCTTGTTTACGTGGTGCATCGGTAAGATCGAGATTACGTGAAGCATCGGTATGATCGAGTTTACGTTCTGCATCGGTCTGCCCGATATTACGTGGTGCATCGGTCTGCCCTAGTTTACGTGGTGCATCGGTTTGGACTTAGAGATATATTTTCGACGTGAAAATGTTCCGATACAACTTTTGAACCAGGATAGTTAGAGAGATGATTTTTTCTGGGATGTACGTGGATCGGGGAATGGATTGTGGGAAATAACTTGCCATGACCGAGGTGTCCTCGAATTTTTTTTTTTTTCGAAAAAAATTTTCTGATTGTGGAATTTTCTCAAATTTGATTTGGTTGCCTCCTAATGTGTTCTAAAAGAGTAAATCAGTAATCGGAATCGAAAAATATTTTTCGGATTTTTTTTTTTTTCGAAAAAAATTTTCTGATCGTGGAATTTCCTCAAATTCGATTTGGTTGCCTTCTAATGTGTTTTTAAAGCGTAAATCAGTAATCAGAATCAATATTCATTGTCGACTTTAATTTTTATAAGGAAAAATGTTCACGTCCTTAAACGCCTCCCCATCATCAGCCCGAGTCCAAGTCGATGTCAGTCCCGAGCGGACGGTGTCAGATACTACCTATCGCCGAGGTCTGGACTTGGCGAGATATTACGACGTGAAATGTTCCGATACAACTTTTGAACCAGGATAGTTAGAGAGATGATTTCTTCTATGTTGTACGTTGATTGTGGAATGAAATACGGAAAATAACTCGCCATGACCGAGGTGATTACGATTTTTTTTTTTTTTCGAAAAAAATTTTCTGATCGTGGAATTTTCTCAAATTTGATTTGGTTGCCTCCTTATATGTTCTAGTAGCGATAATCAACAATCAGAATCAAAATCCATGGTCGGGTTTGATTTTTATAAGGAAAAATGTTCACGTCCTTTTTTACAACCCCGACTCATTGACGATGTTAGAACCGAGCCGGCGGTGTCAGATACGACCGATCGCCCCGGTCCCGATCGTCATTTACGTTGTGCATCGGTCTGCCCGAGATTACGTGGTGCATCGGTATGATCGAGTTTACGTGGTGCATCGGTAAGATCCAATTCACGTTCTGCATCGGTAAGATCCAATTCACGTTCTGCATCGGTAAGATCCAGTTCACGTGGTGCATCGGTAAGATGGAGATTACGTGGTGCATCGGTAAGATCGAGATTACGTGGTGCATCGGTAAGATCTACTTTACGTTCTGCATCGGTCTGCCCTTGTTTACGTGGTGCATCGGTAAGATCGAGATTACGTGAAGCATCGGTATGATCGAGTTTACGTTCTGCATCGGTCTGCCCGATATTACGTGGTGCATCGGTCTGCCCTAGTTTACGTGGTGCATCGGTTTGGACTTAGAGATATATTTTCGACGTGAAAATGTTCCGATACAACTTTTGAACCAGGATAGTTAGAGAGATGATTTTTTCTGGGATGTACGTGGATCGGGGAATGGATTGTGGGAAATAACTTGCCATGACCGAGGTGTCCTCGAATTTTTTTTTTTTTCGAAAAAAATTTTCTGATTGTGGAATTTTCTCAAATTTGATTTGGTTGCCTCCTAATGTGTTCTAAAAGAGTAAATCAGTAATCGGAATCGAAAAATATTTTTCGGATTTTTTTTTTTTTCGAAAAAAATTTTCTGATCGTGGAATTTCCTCAAATTCGATTTGGTTGCCTTCTAATGTGTTTTTAAAGCGTAAATCAGTAATCAGAATCAATATTCATTGTCGACTTTAATTTTTATAAGGAAAAATGTTCACGTCCTTAAACGCCTCCCCATCATCAGCCCGAGTCCAAGTCGATGTCAGTCCCGAGCGGACGGTGTCAGATACTACCTATCGCCGAGGTCTGGACTTGGCGAGATATTACGACGTGAAATGTTCCGATACAACTTTTGAACCAGGATAGTTAGAGAGATGATTTCTTCTATGTTGTACGTTGATTGTGGAATGAAATACGGAAAATAACTCGCCATGACCGAGGTGATTACGATTTTTTTTTTTTTTCGAAAAAAATTTTCTGATCGTGGAATTTTCTC
>NC_059508.1:37358951-37366451 GCF_914767665.1 Harmonia axyridis
ATTTAAGATACCGATGCATGACGTGAACGACTTTACGGCGCGATTTAAGATACCGATGCATGACGTGAACGACTTTTCGGCGCGATTTAAGATACCGATGCATGACGTGAACGACTTTACGGCGCGATTTAAAGCTATACCGATGCATGACGTAAACAAGATCACACCGATGCAGCACGTTAACATTAAAGCCCGCCTAATCCGATCGATGGAGGCCGTCTCGAGTGTCCAACTTGCTCACAAGAGCCGAGAAACAAACCGATGCATCACGTAGACAAGATCGTACCGAATGTTAACACAATCCAAAAGGAAATAATCTTAGATGAATATCGATTCTGATTATTGATTTTTCTTTCGCGATATTGATAGAAGACATCTGAATGAATTTCGAATTAATTCCGAAATCAAAAAAATATTTTCAATAAATTTTTTTTCTAGAGTACCTCGGTCTTTTCTATTTTTTTTCCAAGTTTCGTACGTCAATCAACATACATCCCAGAAAAAATCATCTCTCTAACTATCCTGGTTCAAAAGTTGTATCGGAACTTTTCACGTCGAAAAAGAACATAGGCGAAAAAGGACGTGAACATTATTCCTTATAAAAATCAAACCCGACCATGGATTTTGATTCTGATTGTTGATTATCGCTATTAGAACACATTAGGAGGCAACCAAATCAAATTTGAGAAAATTCCACAATCAGAAAATTTTTTTCGAAAAAAAAAAAAAAATTCGAGAACACCTCGGTCATGGCAAGTTATTTCCCACAATCCATTCCCCAATCAACGTACATCCCAGAAAAAATCATCTCTCTAACTATCCTAGTTCAAAAGTTGTATCGGAACATTTTCACGTCGAAAATATATCTCTAAGTCCAGACCGATGCACCACGTAATCTCGGGCAGACCGATGCACAACGTAAATGACGATCGGGACACGGGGCGATCGGTCGTATCTGACACCGCCGGCTCGGTTCTAACATCGTCAATGAGTCGGGGTTGTAAAAAAGGACGTGAACATTTTTCCTTATAAAAATCAAACCCGACCATGGATTTTGATTCTGATTGTTGATTATCGCTACTAGAACATATAAGGAGGCAACCAAATCAAATTTGAGAAAATTCCACGATCAGAAAATTTTTTTCGAAAAAAAAAAAAAATCGTAATCACCTCGGTCATGGCGAGTTATTTTCCGTATTTCATTCCACAATCAACGTACAACATAGAAGAAATCATCTCTCTAACTATCCTGGTTCAAAAGTTGTATCGGAACATTTCACGTCGTAATATCTCGCCAAGTCCAGACCTCGGCGATAGGTAGTATCTGACACCGTCCGCTCGGGACTGACATCGACTTGGACTCGGGCTGATGATGGGGAGGCGTTTAAGGACGTGAACATTTTTCCTTATAAAAATTAAAGTCGACAATGAATATTGATTCTGATTACTGATTTACGCTTTAAAAACACATTAGAAGGCAACCAAATCGAATTTGAGGAAATTCCACGATCAGAAAATTTTTTTCGAAAAAAAAAAAAATCCGAAAAATATTTTTCGATTCCGATTACTGATTTACTCTTTTAGAACACATTAGGAGGCAACCAAATCAAATTTGAGAAAATTCCACAATCAGAAAATTTTTTTCGAAAAAAAAAAAAATTCGAGGACACCTCGGTCATGGCAAGTTATTTCCCACAATCCATTCCCCGATCCACGTACATCCCAGAAAAAATCATCTCTCTAACTATCCTGGTTCAAAAGTTGTATCGGAACATTTTCACGTCGAAAATATATCTCTAAGTCCAAACCGATGCACCACGTAAACTAGGGCAGACCGATGCACCACGTAATATCGGGCAGACCGATGCAGAACGTAAACTCGATCATACCGATGCTTCACGTAATCTCGATCTTACCGATGCACCACGTAAACAAGGGCAGACCGATGCAGAACGTAAAGTAGATCTTACCGATGCACCACGTAATCTCGATCTTACCGATGCACCACGTAATCTCCATCTTACCGATGCACCACGTGAACTGGATCTTACCGATGCAGAACGTGAATTGGATCTTACCGATGCAGAACGTGAATTGGATCTTACCGATGCACCACGTAAACTCGATCATACCGATGCACCACGTAATCTCGGGCAGACCGATGCACAACGTAAATGACGATCGGGACCGGGGCGATCGGTCGTATCTGACACCGCCGGCTCGGTTCTAACATCGTCAATGAGTCGGGGTTGTAAAAAAGGACGTGAACATTTTTCCTTATAAAAATCAAACCCGACCATGGATTTTGATTCTGATTGTTGATTATCGCTACTAGAACATATAAGGAGGCAACCAAATCAAATTTGAGAAAATTCCACGATCAGAAAATTTTTTTCGAAAAAAAAAAAAAATCGTAATCACCTCGGTCATGGCGAGTTATTTTCCGTATTTCATTCCACAATCAACGTACAACATAGAAGAAATCATCTCTCTAACTATCCTGGTTCAAAAGTTGTATCGGAACATTTCACGTCGTAATATCTCGCCAAGTCCAGACCTCGGCGATAGGTAGTATCTGACACCGTCCGCTCGGGACTGACATCGACTTGGACTCGGGCTGATGATGGGGAGGCGTTTAAGGACGTGAACATTTTTCCTTATAAAAATTAAAGTCGACAATGAATATTGATTCTGATTACTGATTTACGCTTTAAAAACACATTAGAAGGCAACCAAATCGAATTTGAGGAAATTCCACGATCAGAAAATTTTTTTCGAAAAAAAAAAAAATCCGAAAAATATTTTTCGATTCCGATTACTGATTTACTCTTTTAGAACACATTAGGAGGCAACCAAATCAAATTTGAGAAAATTCCACAATCAGAAAATTTTTTTCGAAAAAAAAAAAAATTCGAGGACACCTCGGTCATGGCAAGTTATTTCCCACAATCCATTCCCCGATCCACGTACATCCCAGAAAAAATCATCTCTCTAACTATCCTGGTTCAAAAGTTGTATCGGAACATTTTCACGTCGAAAATATATCTCTAAGTCCAAACCGATGCACCACGTAAACTAGGGCAGACCGATGCACCACGTAATATCGGGCAGACCGATGCAGAACGTAAACTCGATCATACCGATGCTTCACGTAATCTCGATCTTACCGATGCACCACGTAAACAAGGGCAGACCGATGCAGAACGTAAAGTAGATCTTACCGATGCACCACGTAATCTCGATCTTACCGATGCACCACGTAATCTCCATCTTACCGATGCACCACGTGAACTGGATCTTACCGATGCACCACGTAATCTCAATCTTACCGATGCACCACGTGAACTGGATCTTACCGATGCAGAACGTGAATTGGATCTTACCGATGCACCACGTAAACTCGATCTTACCGATGCACCACGTAATCTCGATCTTACCGATGCACCACGTGAACTGGATCTTACCGATGCAGAACGTGAATTGGATCTTACCGATGCACCACGTAAACTCGATCTTACCGATGCACCACGTAATCTCAATCTTACCGATGCACCACGTGAACTGGATCTTACCGATGCAGAACGTGAATTGGATCTTACCGATGCACCACGTAAACTCGATCTTACCGATGCACCACGTAATCTCGATCTTACCGATGCACCACGTGAACTGGATCTTACCGATGCAGAACGTGAATTGGATCTTACCGATGCACCACGTAAACTCGATCTTACCGATGCACCACGTAATCTCGATCTTACCGATGCACCACGTGAACTGGATCTTACCGATGCAGAACGTGAATTGGATCTTACCGATGCACCACGTAAACTCGATCTTACCGATGCACCACGTAATCTCAATCTTACCGATGCATCACGTAATCTCGATCTTACCGATGCAGAACGTAAACTCGATCATACCGATGCACCACGTTATCTCGGCAGACCGATGCAGAACGTAAAAAAAAAGCTTACAGCACGCGGTGTTCCCAAGCGGTCACCCATCCAAGTACTAACCGCGCCCGACGCTGCTTGGCTTCAGTGTTCTGACGAGAACTGGCAATTTCAGCGTGGTATGGCCGTAAACAACAAATATAGCGATATTTTCTATGATATCTCACTTTTTGGGAGCGGAAAGGACGTGAACGTTTTTCCTTATAAAAAATGAAATAACTTTTGGATATTAATTCTGATTGTTGATTTAAGTTTTAAGAACACATTAGGACATATCTCAATGAAATTTGAGGGATTTCCGAAATCGAAAAATATTTTTCGAAAAAAAAAAAAAATCCCAGAAGACCTCGGTCATCTCAAGTTTATTTCCATATTCTATTACACAATCAACGTACATCACAAAAGGAACCATCTCTCTAACTATCACAGTTAAATTTTTGTATCGGAACATTTCACGTCGGAATATCTCGCTAAGTCCAGACCGGGGAGATCGGTCGCATTTGACACCGTCCGCTCCGGTCTAACATCGTCTTGGAGTCGGGGTAACGATGGAGAGGCGTTTAAGGACGTGAACATTTTTCCTTATAAAAATTAAAGTCGACAATGAATATTGATTCTGATTACTGATTTACTCTTTTAGTACACATTAGAAGGCAACGCAATCAGATTTGGGGAAATTTCAAGATCAGAAAATTTTTTTCGAAAAAAAAAAAAATTCAAGAACACCTGGGTCATGGCAAGTTATTTCCCACAATCCATTCCACAATCAACGTACAACATAGAAGAAATCATCTCTCTAACTATCCTGGTTCAAAAGTTGTATCGGAACATTTCACGTCGAAATACCTCGCCAAGTCCAGACCGGGGCGATAGGTAGTATCTGACACCGTCCGCTCGGGACTGACATCGACTTGGACTCGGGCTAATGATGGGGAGGCGTTTAAGGACGTGAACATTTTTCCTTATAAAAATTAAAGTCGACAATGAATATTGATTCTGATTACTGATTTACGCTTTAAAAACACATTAGAAGGCAACCAAATCAAATTTGAGGAAATTCCAAAATCAGAAAATTTTTTTTCAAAAAAAAAAAAATCCGAAAAATATTTTTCGATTCTGATTACTGATTTACTCTTTTAGAACACATTAGAAGGCAACGAAATCAAATTTGAGTGAAATCCAAAATCAGAAAATATTTTTCGAAAAAAAAAAAAAATTCGAGAACACCTCGGTCATGGCAAGTTATTTTCCACAATCCATTCCCCAATCAACGTACATCCCAGAAAAAATCATCTCTCTAACTATCCTGGTTCAAAAGTTGTATCGGAACATTTTCACGTCGAAAATATATCTCAGAGTCCAGACCGATGCAGAACGTAAACTCGATCATACCGATGCTTCACGTAATCTCGATCTTACCGATGCACAACGTAAACTAGATCACACCGATGCAGAACGTAAACTCGATCATACCGATGCACCACGTAAACTCAGGCAGACCGATGCAGAACGTGAACTCGATCTTACCGATGCACCACGTAATCTCGATCTTACCGATGCACCACGTAAACTCGGGCAGACCGATGCAGAACGTGAACTCGATCTTACCGATGCACCACGTAAACTAGGGCTGACCGATGCATCACGTAAACGACGATCGAGAGGCGCGAAAGGACGTGAACGTTTTTCATTATAAAAATTGAAATAAATGATAAATAATGATTCTGATTGTTGGTTATCATTTTTAATAAGCATTAGGAGGCAACCAAATGAAATTTGAGGAAATTCCGATAATAGAAAATTTTTTCGAAAAAAAAAAAAAATTCATGAAATCCTCGGTCATCGCAAAATATTTACCATATTCTGTTCGATAATCAACGTATATTTAAGAAGGAATCATATCTGTATCTATCTTGGTTCAAATTTTGTATCGGAACATTTTGACCAAAGTCCGAGCTTCGGCCGAAACAGACACCGCTGACCTGGCCTATCGATCGACCGAGAGTCGGGGATAGAGCGTAAGTGTTGTCTGGAGGGGAACCCTGTGCTCTCCTGACATATATAGGGAAGGTGGTCGCGTTGGGCGATGCAGAACGTTTGGATCGGGAATTATATTTTTGGTTCAGCTATTGGAATATGGTTTATTGTTGGTATATATTGGCGAAATAACGTTCTTACTGACTGGGGATATTCATAAAAATGAGTCCGGAGATTTTCAGATCGAAGTCCGAGTGATCCGACTTGGAAGGCGTGTTGGGTGGGTCGAGATGGCTTAGATAGATCAGACGAGGCGGGCTAAGTGTTGACGTCATGCATCGGTCCATTTTCAGATTGAGTCCGAGTAATCCGACTTTGAAAGAGTGTTGGGTGCGTCGAGACTGTTTAGATAGATCGGACGAGGCGGACTAGGTGTTAACGACATGCATCGGTATATTTTCTGATCGGAGTCCGAAGAAATCGGCCCTAGTAGGCGCAGCGGACGGTCGAGACGGCCTCGGTGGGTCGGATCGATCGGGAAAAGTTTGCTAAATCGTGTCTGGAGGGGAACCTTGGGTTCTCCTGACATATATAGGGGATAAGGTTTGGGTGAACGATTCTTCACGTAAAAGTTGAGTAATTTATTTTTCGATAAGCTTTTGGATATTGATGAGAAGTATATGTATATCTTCGATTAAAAGAATTCTTACCGTCTCCATGTATATTATATTAGATATATAAGAAATAGTTAACGTGATGCATCGGCCGATTTCCGGATCGGAGTTCGAGAGATGCGACTTTCGATGCGCGATGGGTGGTTCGAGACGGCCTAGATCGATCGGACGAGGCGGACTAGGTGTTAACGACATGCATCGGCGGATTTTCTGATCGGAGTCCGAAGAAATCAGCTCTAGTAGGCGCGGCGAACGGTCGAAACGGCCTCGATCGATCGGACGAGGCGGACTAGGTGTTAACGACATGCATCGGCGGATTTTCTGATCGGAGTCCGAAGAAATCAGCTCTAGTAGGCGCGGCGAACGGTCGAAACGGCCTCGGTGGGTCGGATCGATCGGGAAAAGTTTGCTAAATCGTGTCTGGAGGGGAATCCGGGGTTCTCCTGACATATATAGAAGGGGTGGAGAATGGGTCCTGTCCTAGACTGTTTGGAGTTCTTTTTAGGATGATATTCAGTTGGTAAGTGGTAGACCCGAATCCGACCTCGGCGTTTGGGTACTGGCAAGGTGTGTTGGTTTCGGCTTTCGCATCTTGGGTCGCTTTCGTCAACCTCATGCAGCGAGGTCGCGGTCCGCTTCGTCTCTTTGTAGTCGAATGGCCTTTAAGCGACCAACCTTAAAATCGTGATCCTCTGCCCGTTGCGGGTTATGTTCACAAAAAATTTGCAACCACTCAATTCGTTCCGAGCGACAAATATTGTTGAATCTCGAATCACCGTGTCGTTATATTCACATGTATAGCGAAGGGTCGAGATGGAATGTGTATAAGAAATTAGTTGATAGCCGGGGGTTCGTATTATATATGGACGCCTTGGCGAGGGATTGTTTCTAGA
>NC_059508.1:37368951-37371451 GCF_914767665.1 Harmonia axyridis
GTGCACGGAACGAGGAGCCGGCCGCTGGCTTTGCGTTCGTGTGGTTGGGCGAAGTTTCGTGATGTTTACGAGATGAGGAGCCGGCCGCCTATGTCGGCGTTTGTGGTTGGGCGAAGTTCCTTGACGGAACGAGGAGCCGGCTGCTTATGCTGACGTTCGTGGTTGGGCGAAGTCTTGTGATATCCTCGAAACGAGGAGCCGGCCGCACGTGTGTGCAGCCTTCGTTGTAGGTCCATGTTTAGAGATGCTCACGAAATGAGGAGCCGGCCGCTTATGTCGGCGTTTGTGGTTGGGCGAAGTTCCTTGATGGAACGAGGAGCCGGCTGCTTATGCTGACGTTCGTAGTTGGGCGAAGTCTCGTGATGTGCTCGGAATAAGGATTCGAAGCGCTTGGATTGCCGCGTTCGTGGCTGGGCGAAGTTTCGTGTTTGGCACGGAACGAGGAGCCGGCTGCAGGTTTTAAAGATTCTCGCCCGAAATCGATCAGTCGTTACCGTTGTCTACGGACTTCGGTAGGACGATCTATTCCAGGGACGAAGACGTCGACGTTGTGCGACGCCCGTTACATTAGCGTTTTTATGCTCTTTCGGGATTGTCTGCGACGTTTGTCTCCGTCCGAATTTTTTACGATAATTGTCACTAGATTAGTACGCAAACTAGTTGAACCGAAGATTTTGCGCCGATCGACTGACGTATTGACCCTTCAGTGGGTCGTCTCAGTCATTGGAATGTCATTCTCGAGGAGGTTCGCAGTTGGCGTCTCGTATTTCGAGGGAAAGTCCATTGCGACTAGTACCGAGAAATCGAACATAAAAGATTACCCTGAACGGTGGATCACTTGGCTCGTGGGTCGATGAAGAACGCAGCTAATTGCGCGTCAACATGCGAACTGCAGGACACATGAACATCGACATTTCGAACGCACATTGCGGTCCTCGGACACTGTCCTCGGACCACTCCTGACTGAGGGTCGGTTCCATTACAAAGACTGCCCGGCCAGACGTTATGGCTTGACGAAGTGACGACGTAAAGGTCGTCTAACGTTGATCCTGTACCGAAGGTCATTTGGGCGAGTTGGACGGTTTGCCGCGTGACGATCAACGTTCTGTCGTTTCGACGCCTCGTGTGTTGGAATGATGAGGAGTTGTTTTCGTAACGCGCCGTCTTGAATTGCGAAAGCATATATTGTGGTGTCGTGGTATTGCTCGATCTGCGCCCATGACTGTAGACATGCGATCGTCGTGTCCGAGAAATCTGAACGACGTCCGATCGCTTTAATGTGCCAGTTGTCGCGCGTTGCGGATGAGCTTTCATGAGCGCACCCCCGAAACACCGAAGCACTTTGCTTGGATTCGCATGATCCGCCATACGGAGCAGGAGATAATAGACGCCTTTGAGTAGGCTAACTCCCTCGCGTAAGGTACGTGATTTTATGAGCCGCCAAAGGTTAGTTTCGGAACGTTTCGATGATTTGAACATACGACCTCAGGACAGGTGAGACTACCCGCTGAATTTAAGCATATTATTAAGCGGAGGAAAAGAAACTAACTAGGATTCCCTTAGTAGCGGCGAGCGAACAGGGATTAGCCCAGCACTGAATCCCGCGATCGTAACCGGTCGCCGGGAGATGTGGTGTTTGGAAGGATCCATTATCTGGCGAGTTCGCGGCGCGTTCAAGTCCATCTTGAATGGGGCCATCGCCCATAGAGGGTGCCAGGCCCGTAGCGACCGCTGCGGCTTGCTAGAGGATCTCTTCTTAGAGTCGGGTTGCTTGAGAGTGCAGCCCTAAGTGGGTGGTAAACTCCATCTAAGGCTAAATATAACCACGAGACCGATAGCGAACAAGTACCGTGAGGGAAAGTTGAAAAGAACTTTGAAGAGAGAGTTCAAGAGTACGTGAAACCGTTCAGGGGTAAACCTGAGAAACCCGAAAGGTCGAATGGGGAGATTCATTCGCGCCTGTTGTTGGGATTTACTGACTGTGGAAACGGCGACGTTCGCGTTGGCTGTTCCCTTCGGTTCATCTCCGGCTTCGGACGCGTGCACTTCTCCCCTAGTAGGTCGTCGCGATCCGTTGGGTGCTGTTCTACGGTCTCGAGTGTAGCCCGTGAGCTCGGATTTTCCGATGTTTACGGACACTGGGTTTCCGAACAGCTCGCTCGACGGTTTACTGATGGCGGGAGGCCGCGACTTAGTTCGCGTCCGGCCCGTGGCAAGTATGTGAATTGTGATGGCGATCGGACCTAGTGCCGATTCCGTCCGTTTGCGACTGTTCGCCGCGGTGTTCTTGGACAGACCTCTTGAAACGCCGATCAGCGACGCTATTGCTTTGGGTACTTTCAGGACCCGTCTTGAAACACGGACCAAGGAGTCTAGCGTGTGCGCGAGTCATTGGGAATCACTAAACCTAAAGGCGCAATGAAAGTAACGGTTCACTTTATGTGAACTAAGGGAAGATGGTCGGTCTCCATGACTGACCCGCATTCCCGGGGCGCCTCAT
>NC_059508.1:37376451-37381451 GCF_914767665.1 Harmonia axyridis
AATCAAACCCGACCATGGATTTTGATTCTGATTGTTGATTATCGCTATTAGAACACATTAGGAGGCAACCAAATCAAATTTGAGAAAATTCCACAATCAGAAAATTTTTTTCGAAAAAAAAAAAAAAATTCGAGAACACCTCGGTCATGGCAAGTTATTTCCCACAATCCATTCCCCAATCAACGTACATCCCAGAAAAAATCATCTCTCTAACTATCCTAGTTCAAAAGTTGTATCGGAACATTTTCACGTCGAAAATATATCTCTAAGTCCAGACCGATGCACCACGTAATCTCGGGCAGACCGATGCACAACGTAAATGACGATCGGGACCGGGGCGATCGGTCGTATCTGACACCGCCGGCTCGGTTCTAACATCGTCAATGAGTCGGGGTTGTAAAAAAGGACGTGAACATTTTTCCTTATAAAAATCAAACCCGACCATGGATTTTGATTCTGATTGTTGATTATCGCTACTAGAACATATAAGGAGGCAACCAAATCAAATTTGAGAAAATTCCACGATCAGAAAATTTTTTTCGAAAAAAAAAAAAAATCGTAATCACCTCGGTCATGGCGAGTTATTTTCCGTATTTCATTCCACAATCAACGTACAACATAGAAGAAATCATCTCTCTAACTATCCTGGTTCAAAAGTTGTATCGGAACATTTCACGTCGTAATATCTCGCCAAGTCCAGACCTCGGCGATAGGTAGTATCTGACACCGTCCGCTCGGGACTGACATCGACTTGGACTCGGGCTGATGATGGGGAGGCGTTTAAGGACGTGAACATTTTTCCTTATAAAAATTAAAGTCGACAATGAATATTGATTCTGATTACTGATTTACGCTTTAAAAACACATTAGAAGGCAACCAAATCGAATTTGAGGAAATTCCACGATCAGAAAATTTTTTTCGAAAAAAAAAAAAATCCGAAAAATATTTTTCGATTCCGATTACTGATTTACTCTTTTAGAACACATTAGGAGGCAACCAAATCAAATTTGAGAAAATTCCACAATCAGAAAATTTTTTTCGAAAAAAAAAAAAATTCGAGGACACCTCGGTCATGGCAAGTTATTTCCCACAATCCATTCCCCGATCCACGTACATCCCAGAAAAAATCATCTCTCTAACTATCCTGGTTCAAAAGTTGTATCGGAACATTTTCACGTCGAAAATATATCTCTAAGTCCAAACCGATGCACCACGTAAACTAGGGCAGACCGATGCACCACGTAATATCGGGCAGACCGATGCAGAACGTAAACTCGATCATACCGATGCTTCACGTAATCTCGATCTTACCGATGCACCACGTAAACAAGGGCAGACCGATGCAGAACGTAAAGTAGATCTTACCGATGCACCACGTAATCTCGATCTTACCGATGCACCACGTAATCTCCATCTTACCGATGCACCACGTGAACTGGATCTTACCGATGCACCACGTAATCTCGATCTTACCGATGCACCACGTGAACTGGATCTTACCGATGCAGAACGTGAATTGGATCTTACCGATGCACCACGTAAACTCGATCTTACCGATGCACCACGTAATCTCGATCTTACCGATGCACCACGTGAACTGGATCTTACCGATGCAGAACGTGAATTGGATCTTACCGATGCACCACGTAAACTCGATCTTACCGATGCACCACGTAATCTCGATCTTACCGATGCACCACGTGAACTGGATCTTACCGATGCAGAACGTGAATTGGATCTTACCGATGCACCACGTAAACTCGATCTTACCGATGCACCACGTAATCTCAATCTTACCGATGCACCACGTGAACTGGATCTTACCGATGCAGAACGTGAATTGGATCTTACCGATGCACCACGTAAACTCGATCTTACCGATGCACCACGTAATCTCGATCTTACCGATGCACCACGTGAACTGGATCTTACCGATGCAGAACGTGAATTGGATCTTACCGATGCACCACGTAAACTCGATCTTACCGATGCACCACGTAATCTCAATCTTACCGATGCATCACGTAATCTCGATCTTACCGATGCAGAACGTAAACTCGATCATACCGATGCACCACGTTATCTCGGCAGACCGATGCAGAACGTAAAAAAAAAGCTTACAGCACGCGGTGTTCCCAAGCGGTCACCCATCCAAGTACTAACCGCGCCCGACGCTGCTTGGCTTCAGTGTTCTGACGAGAACTGGCAATTTCAGCGTGGTATGGCCGTAAACAACAAATATAGCGATATTTTCTATGATATCTCACTTTTTGGGAGCGGAAAGGACGTGAACGTTTTTCCTTATAAAAAATGAAATAACTTTTGGATATTAATTCTGATTGTTGATTTAAGTTTTAAGAACACATTAGGACATATCTCAATGAAATTTGAGGGATTTCCGAAATCGAAAAATATTTTTCGAAAAAAAAAAAAAATCCCAGAAGACCTCGGTCATCTCAAGTTTATTTCCATATTCTATTACACAATCAACGTACATCACAAAAGGAACCATCTCTCTAACTATCACAGTTAAATTTTTGTATCGGAACATTTCACGTCGGAATATCTCGCTAAGTCCAGACCGGGGAGATCGGTCGCATTTGACACCGTCCGCTCCGGTCTAACATCGTCTTGGAGTCGGGGTAACGATGGAGAGGCGTTTAAGGACGTGAACATTTTTCCTTATAAAAATTAAAGTCGACAATGAATATTGATTCTGATTACTGATTTACTCTTTTAGTACACATTAGAAGGCAACGCAATCAGATTTGAGGAAATTTCAAGATCAGAAAATTTTTTTCGAAAAAAAAAAAAATTCAAGAACACCTGGGTCATGGCAAGTTATTTCCCACAATCCATTCCACAATCAACGTACAACATAGAAGAAATCATCTCTCTAACTATCCTGGTTCAAAAGTTGTATCGGAACATTTCACGTCGAAATACCTCGCCAAGTCCAGACCGGGGCGATAGGTAGTATCTGACACCGTCCGCTCGGGACTGACATCGACTTGGACTCGGGCTAATGATGGGGAGGCGTTTAAGGACGTGAACATTTTTCCTTATAAAAATTAAAGTCGACAATGAATATTGATTCTGATTACTGATTTACGCTTTAAAAACACATTAGAAGGCAACCAAATCAAATTTGAGGAAATTCCAAAATCAGAAAATTTTTTTTCAAAAAAAAAAAAATCCGAAAAATATTTTTCGATTCTGATTACTGATTTACTCTTTTAGAACACATTAGAAGGCAACGAAATCAAATTTGAGTGAAATCCAAAATCAGAAAATATTTTTCGAAAAAAAAAAAAAATTCGAGAACACCTCGGTCATGGCAAGTTATTTTCCACAATCCATTCCCCAATCAACGTACATCCCAGAAAAAATCATCTCTCTAACTATCCTGGTTCAAAAGTTGTATCGGAACATTTTCACGTCGAAAATATATCTCAGAGTCCAGACCGATGCAGAACGTAAACTCGATCATACCGATGCTTCACGTAATCTCGATCTTACCGATGCACAACGTAAACTAGATCACACCGATGCAGAACGTAAACTCGATCATACCGATGCACCACGTAAACTCAGGCAGACCGATGCAGAACGTGAACTCGATCTTACCGATGCACCACGTAATCTCGATCTTACCGATGCACCACGTAAACTCGGGCAGACCGATGCAGAACGTGAACTCGATCTTACCGATGCACCACGTAAACTAGGGCTGACCGATGCATCACGTAAACGACGATCGAGAGGCGCGAAAGGACGTGAACGTTTTTCATTATAAAAATTGAAATAAATGATAAATAATGATTCTGATTGTTGGTTATCATTTTTAATAAGCATTAGGAGGCAACCAAATGAAATTTGAGGAAATTCCGATAATAGAAAATTTTTTCGAAAAAAAAAAAAAAATTCATGAAATCCTCGGTCATCGCAAAATATTTACCATATTCTGTTCGATAATCAACGTATATTTAAGAAGGAATCATATCTGTATCTATCTTGGTTCAAATTTTGTATCGGAACATTTTGACCAAAGTCCGAGCTTCGGCCGAAACAGACACCGCTGACCTGGCCTATCGATCGACCGAGAGTCGGGGATAGAGCGTAAGTGTTGTCTGGAGGGGAACCCTGTGCTCTCCTGACATATATAGGGAAGGTGGTCGCGTTGGGCGATGCAGAACGTTTGGATCGGGAATTATATTTTTGGTTCAGCTATTGGAATATGGTTTATTGTTGGTATATATTGGCGAAATAACGTTCTTACTGACTGGGGATATTCATAAAAATGAGTCCGGAGATTTTCAGATCGAAGTCCGAGTGATCCGACTTGGAAGGCGTGTTGGGTGGGTCGAGATGGCTTAGATAGATCAGACGAGGCGGGCTAAGTGTTGACGTCATGCATCGGTCCATTTTCAGATTGAGTCCGAGTAATCCGACTTTGAAAGAGTGTTGGGTGCGTCGAGACTGTTTAGATAGATCGGACGAGGCGGACTAGGTGTTAACGACATGCATCGGTATATTTTCTGATCGGAGTCCGAAGAAATCGGCCCTAGTAGGCGCAGCGGACGGTCGAGACGGCCTCGGTGGGTCGGATCGATCGGGAAAAGTTTGCTAAATCGTGTCTGGAGGGGAACCTTGGGTTCTCCTGACATATATAGGGGATAAGGTTTGGGTGAACGATTCTTCACGTAAAAGTTGAGTAATTTATTTTTCGATAAGCTTTTGGATATTGATGAGAAGTATATGTATATCTTCGATTAAAAGAATTCTTACCGTCTCCATGTATATTATATTAGATATATAAGAAATAGTTAACGTGATGCATCGGCCGATTTCCGGATCGGAGTTCGAGAGATGCGACTTTCGATGCGCGATGGGTGGTTCGAGACGGCCTAGATCGATCGGACGAGGCGGACTAGGTGTTAACGACATGCATCGGCGGATTTTCTGATCGGAGTCCGAAGAAATCAGCTCTAGTAGGCGC
>NC_059508.1:37393122-37403122 GCF_914767665.1 Harmonia axyridis
AATATATCTCTAAGTCCAGACCGATGCACCACGTAATCTCGGGCAGACCGATGCACAACGTAAATGACGATCGGGACCGGGGCGATCGGTCGTATCTGACACCGCCGGCTCGGTTCTAACATCGTCAATGAGTCGGGGTTGAAAAAAAGGACGTGAACATTATTCCTTATAAAAACCAAACCCGACCATGGATTTTGATTCTGATTGTTGATTATCGCTATTAGAACACATTAGGAGGCAACCAAATCAAATTTGAGAAAATTCCACGATCAGAAAATTTTTTTCGAAAAAAAAAAAAAAAATTCGAGGACACCTCGGTCATGGCAAGTTATTTTCCACAATCCATTCCCCAATCGACGTACATCACAGAAAAAATCATCTCTCTAACTATCCTGGTTCAAAAGTTGTATCGGAACATTTTCACGTCGAAAATATATCTCTAAGTCCAGACCGATGCACCACGTAATCTCGGGCAGACCGATGCACAACGTAAATGACGATCGGGACCGGGGCGATCGGTCGTATCTGACACCGCCGGCTCGGTTCTAACATCGTCAATGAGTCGGGGTTGAAAAAAAGGACGTGAACATTTTTCCTTATAAAAATCAAACCCGATCATGGATTTTGATTCTGATTGTTGATTATCGCTATTAGAACATATAAGGAGGCAACCAAATCAAATTTGAGAAAATTCCACGATCAGAAAATTTTTTTCGAAAAAAAAAAAAAAATCGTAATCACCTCGGTCATGGCGAGTTATTTTCCGTATTTCATTCCACAATCAACGTACAACATAGAAGAAATCATCTCTCTAACTATCCTGGTTCAAAAGTTGTATCGGAACATTTCACGTCGTAATATCTCGCCAAGTCCAGACCTCGGCGATAGGTAGTATCTGACACCGTCCGCTCGGGACTGACATCGACTTGGACTCGGGCTGATGATGGGGAGGCGTTTAAGGACGTGAACATTTTTCCTTATAAAAATTAAAGTCGACAATGAATATTGATTCTGATTACTGATTTACGCTTTAAAAACACATTAGAAGGCAACCAAATCGAATTTGAGGAAATTCCACGATCAGAAAATTTTTTTCGAAAAAAAAAAAAATCCGAAAAATATTTTTCGATTCCTATTACTGATTTACTCTTTTAGAACACATTAGGAGGCAACCAAATCAAATTTGAGAAAATTCCACAATCAGAAAATTTTTTTCGAAAAAAAAAAAAATTCGAGGACACCTCGGTCATGGCAAGTTATTTTCCACAATCCATTCCCCAATCGACGTACATCACAGAAAAAATCATCTCTCTAACTATCCTGGTTCAAAAGTTGTATCGGAACATTTTCACGTCGAAAATATATCTCTAAGTCCAGACCGATGCACAACGTAAACTAGGGCTGAACCGATGCACCACGTAATATCGGGCAGACCGATGCAGAACGTAAACTCGATCATACCGATGCTTCACGTAATCTCGATCTTACCGATGCACCACGTAAACAAGGGCAGACCGATGCAGAACGTAAAGTAGATCTTACCGATGCACCACGTAATCTCGATCTTACCGATGCACCACGTAATCTCCATCTTACCGATGCACCACGTGAACTGGATCTTACCGATGCAGAACGTGAATTGGATCTTACCGATGCACCACGTAAACTCGATCATACCGATGCACCACGTAATCTCGGGCAGACCGATGCACAACGTGAATGACGATCGGGACCGGGGCGATCGGTCGTATCTGACACCGCCGGCTCGGTTCTAACATCGTCAATGAGTCGGGGTTGAAAAAAAGGACGTGAACATTTTTCCTTATAAAAATCAAACCCGATCATGGATTTTGATTCTGATTGTTGATTATCGCTATTAGAACATATAAGGAGGCAACCAAATCAAATTTGAGAAAATTCCACGATCAGAAAATTTTTTTCGAAAAAAAAAAAAAAATCGTAATCACCTCGGTCATGGCGAGTTATTTTCCGTATTTCATTCCACAATCAACGTACAACATAGAAGAAATCATCTCTCTAACTATCCTGGTTCAAAAGTTGTATCGGAACATTTCACGTCGTAATATCTCGCCAAGTCCAGACCTCGGCGATAGGTAGTATCTGACACCGTCCGCTCGGGACTGACATCGACTTGGACTCGGGCTGATGATGGGGAGGCGTTTAAGGACGTGAACATTTTTCCTTATAAAAATTAAAGTCGACAATGAATATTGATTCTGATTACTGATTTACGCTTTAAAAACACATTAGAAGGCAACCAAATCGAATTTGAGGAAATTCCACGATCAGAAAATTTTTTTCGAAAAAAAAAAAAATCCGAAAAATATTTTTCGATTCCTATTACTGATTTACTCTTTTAGAACACATTAGGAGGCAACCAAATCAAATTTGAGAAAATTCCACAATCAGAAAATTTTTTTCGAAAAAAAAAAAAATTCGAGGACACCTCGGTCATGGCAAGTTATTTTCCACAATCCATTCCCCAATCGACGTACATCACAGAAAAAATCATCTCTCTAACTATCCTGGTTCAAAAGTTGTATCGGAACATTTTCACGTCGAAAATATATCTCTAAGTCCAGACCGATGCACAACGTAAACTAGGGCTGAACCGATGCACCACGTAATATCGGGCAGACCGATGCAGAACGTAAACTCGATCATACCGATGCTTCACGTAATCTCGATCTTACCGATGCACCACGTAAACAAGGGCAGACCGATGCAGAACGTAAAGTAGATCTTACCGATGCACCACGTAATCTCGATCTTACCGATGCACCACGTAATCTCCATCTTACCGATGCACCACGTGAACTGGATCTTACCGATGCAGAACGTGAATTGGATCTTACCGATGCACCACGTAAACTCGATCATACCGATGCACCACGTAATCTCGGGCAGACCGATGCACAACGTAAATGACGATCGGGACCGGGGCGATCGGTCGTATCTGACACCGCCGGCTCGGTTCTAACATCGTCAATGAGTCGGGGTTGAAAAAAAGGACGTGAACATTTTTCCTTATAAAAATCAAACCCGATCATGGATTTTGATTCTGATTGTTGATTATCGCTATTAGAACATATAAGGAGGCAACCAAATCAAATTTGAGAAAATTCCACGATCAGAAAATTTTTTTCGAAAAAAAAAAAAAAATCGTAATCACCTCGGTCATGGCGAGTTATTTTCCGTATTTCATTCCACAATCAACGTACAACATAGAAGAAATCATCTCTCTAACTATCCTGGTTCAAAAGTTGTATCGGAACATTTCACGTCGTAATATCTCGCCAAGTCCAGACCTCGGCGATAGGTAGTATCTGACACCGTCCGCTCGGGACTGACATCGACTTGGACTCGGGCTGATGATGGGGAGGCGTTTAAGGACGTGAACATTTTTCCTTATAAAAATTAAAGTCGACAATGAATATTGATTCTGATTACTGATTTACGCTTTAAAAACACATTAGAAGGCAACCAAATCGAATTTGAGGAAATTCCACGATCAGAAAATTTTTTTCGAAAAAAAAAAAAATCCGAAAAATATTTTTCGATTCCTATTACTGATTTACTCTTTTAGAACACATTAGGAGGCAACCAAATCAAATTTGAGAAAATTCCACAATCAGAAAATTTTTTTCGAAAAAAAAAAAAATTCGAGGACACCTCGGTCATGGCAAGTTATTTTCCACAATCCATTCCCCAATCGACGTACATCACAGAAAAAATCATCTCTCTAACTATCCTGGTTCAAAAGTTGTATCGGAACATTTTCACGTCGAAAATATATCTCTAAGTCCAGACCGATGCACAACGTAAACTAGGGCTGAACCGATGCACCACGTAATATCGGGCAGACCGATGCAGAACGTAAACTCGATCATACCGATGCTTCACGTAATCTCGATCTTACCGATGCACCACGTAAACAAGGGCAGACCGATGCAGAACGTAAAGTAGATCTTACCGATGCACCACGTAATCTCGATCTTACCGATGCACCACGTAATCTCCATCTTACCGATGCACCACGTGAACTGGATCTTACCGATGCAGAACGTGAATTGGATCTTACCGATGCACCACGTAAACTCGATCTTACCGATGCACCACGTAATCTCAATCTTACCGATGCACCACGTGAACTGGATCTTACCGATGCAGAACGTGAATTGGATCTTACCGATGCACCACGTAAACTCGATCATACCGATGCACCACGTAATCTCGGGCAGACCGATGCACAACGTGAATGACGATCGGGACCGGGGCGATCGGTCGTATCTGACACCGCCGGCTCGGTTCTAACATCGTCAATGAGTCGGGGTTGAAAAAAAGGACGTGAACATTTTTCCTTATAAAAATCAAACCCGATCATGGATTTTGATTCTGATTGTTGATTATCGCTATTAGAACATATAAGGAGGCAACCAAATCAAATTTGAGAAAATTCCACGATCAGAAAATTTTTTTCGAAAAAAAAAAAAAAAATCGTAATCACCTCGGTCATGGCGAGTTATTTTCCGTATTTCATTCCACAATCAACGTACAACATAGAAGAAATCATCTCTCTAACTATCCTGGTTCAAAAGTTGTATCGGAACATTTCACGTCGTAATATCTCGCCAAGTCCAGACCTCGGCGATAGGTAGTATCTGACACCGTCCGCTCGGGACTGACATCGACTTGGACTCGGGCTGATGATGGGGAGGCGTTTAAGGACGTGAACATTTTTCCTTATAAAAATTAAAGTCGACAATGAATATTGATTCTGATTACTGATTTACGCTTTAAAAACACATTAGAAGGCAACCAAATCGAATTTGAGGAAATTCCACGATCAGAAAATTTTTTTCGAAAAAAAAAAAAATCCGAAAAATATTTTTCGATTCCTATTACTGATTTACTCTTTTAGAACACATTAGGAGGCAACCAAATCAAATTTGAGAAAATTCCACAATCAGAAAATTTTTTTCGAAAAAAAAAAAAATTCGAGGACACCTCGGTCATGGCAAGTTATTTTCCACAATCCATTCCCCAATCGACGTACATCACAGAAAAAATCATCTCTCTAACTATCCTGGTTCAAAAGTTGTATCGGAACATTTTCACGTCGAAAATATATCTCTAAGTCCAGACCGATGCACAACGTAAACTAGGGCTGAACCGATGCACCACGTAATATCGGGCAGACCGATGCAGAACGTAAACTCGATCATACCGATGCTTCACGTAATCTCGATCTTACCGATGCACCACGTAAACAAGGGCAGACCGATGCAGAACGTAAAGTAGATCTTACCGATGCACCACGTAATCTCGATCTTACCGATGCACCACGTAATCTCCATCTTACCGATGCACCACGTGAACTGGATCTTACCGATGCAGAACGTGAATTGGATCTTACCGATGCACCACGTAAACTCGATCTTACCGATGCACCACGTAATCTCAATCTTACCGATGCACCACGTGAACTGGATCTTACCGATGCAGAACGTGAATTGGATCTTACCGATGCACCACGTAAACTCGATCTTACCGATGCACCACGTAATCTCCATCTTACCGATGCACCACGTGAACTGGATCTTACCGATGCAGAACGTGAATTGGATCTTACCGATGCACCACGTAAACTCGATCTTACCGATGCACCACGTAATCTCAATCTCACCGATGCACCACGTGAACTGGATCTTACCGATGCAGAACGTGAATTGGATCTTACCGATGCACCACGTAAACTCGATCTTACCGATGCACCACGTAATCTCGATCTTACCGATGCACCACGTAATCTCAATCTTACCGATGCATCACGTAATCTCGATCTTACCGATGCAGAACGTAAACTCGATCATACCGATGCACCACGTTATCTCGGCAGACCGATGCAGAACGTAAAAAAAAAGCTTACAGCACGCGGTGTTCCCAAGCGGTCACCCATCCAAGTACTAACCGCGCCCGACGCTGCTTGGCTTCAGTGTTCTGACGAGAACTGGCAATTTCAGCGTGGTATGGCCGTAAACAACATATATTGCGATATTTTCTATGATATCTCACTTTTTGGGAGCGGAAAGGACGTGAACGTTTTTCCTCATAAAAAATGAAATAACTTTTGGATATTAATTCTGATTGTTGATTTAAGCTTTAAGAACACATTAGGACATATCTCAATGAAATTTGAGGGATTTCCGAAATCGAAAAATATTTTTCGAAAAAAAAAAAAAATCCCAGAAGACCTCGGTCATCTCAAGTTTATTTCCATATTCTATTACACAATCAACGTACATCACAAAAGGAACCATCTCTCTAACTATCACAGTTAAATTTTTGTATCGGAACATTTCACGTCGGAATATCTCGCTAAGTCCAGACCGGGGAGATCGGTCGCATCTGACACCGTCCGCTCCGGTCTAACATCGTCTTGGAGTCGGGGTAACGATGGAGAGGCGTTTAAGGACGTGAACATTTTTCCTTATAAAAATTAAAGTCGACAATGAATATTGATTCTGATTACTGATTTACTCTTTTAGAACACATTAGAAGGCAACGCAATCAGATTTGAGGAAATTTCAAGATCAGAAAATTTTTTTCGAAAAAAAAAAAAATTCAAGAACACCTGGGTCATGGCAAGTTATTTCCCACAATCCATTCCACAATCAACGTACAACATAGAAGAAATCATCTCTCTAACTATCCTGGTTCAAAAGTTGTATCGGAACATTTCACGTCGAAATACCTCGCCAAGTCCAGACCGGGGCGATAGGTAGTATCTGACACCGTCCGCTCGGGACTGACATCGACTTGGACTCGGGCTAATGATGGGGAGGCGTTTAAGGACGTGAACATTTTTCCTTATAAAAATTAAAGTCGACAATGAATATTGATTCTGATTACTGATTTACGCTTTAAAAACACATTAGAAGGCAACCAAATCAAATTTGAGGAAATTCCAAAATCAGAAAATTTTTTTTCAAAAAAAAAAAAATCCGAAAAATATTTTTCGATTCTGATTACTGATTTACTCTTTTAGAACACATTAGAAGGCAACGAAATCAAATTTGAGTAAAATCCAAAATCAGAAAATATTTTTCGAAAAAAAAAAAAAATTCGAGAACACCTCGGTCATGGCAAGTTATTTTCCACAATCCATTCCCCAATCAACGTACATCCCAGAAAAAATCATCTCTCTAACTATCCTGGTTCAAAAGTTGTATCGGAACATTTTCACGTCGAAAATATATCTCTAAGTCCAGACCGATGCAGAACGTAAACTCGATCATACCGATGCTTCACGTAATCTCGATCTTACCGATGCACAACGTAAACTAGATCACACCGATGCAGAACGTAAACTCGATCTCACCGATGCACCACGTGAACTGGATCTTACCGATGCAGAACGTGAATTGGATCTTACCGATGCACCACGTAAACTCGATCTTACCGATGCACCACGTAATCTCGATCTTACCGATGCACCACGTGAACTGGATCTTACCGATGCAGAACGTGAACTCGATCTTACCGATGCACCACGTAAACTAGGGCTGACCGATGCATCACGTAAACGACGATCGAGAGGCGCGAAAGGACGTGAACGTTTTTCATTATAAAAATTGAAATAAATGATAAATAATGATTCTGATTGTTGATTATCGTTTTTAATATGCATTAGTAGGCAACCAAATGAAATTTGAGGAAATTCCGATAACAGAAAATTTTTTCGAAAAAAAAAAAAATTCATGAAATCCTCGGTCATCGCAAAATATTTACCATATTCTGTTCGATAATCAACGTATATTTAAGAAGGAATCATATCTGTATCTATCTTGGTTCAAATTTTGTATCGGAACATTTTGACCAAAGTCCGAGCTTCGGCCGAAACAGACACCGCTGACCTGGCCTATCGATCGACCGAGAGTCGGGGATAGAGCGTAAGTGTTGTCTGGAGGGGAACCCTGTGCTCTCCTGACATATATAGGGAAGGTGGTCGCGTTGGGCGATGCAGAACGTTTGGATCGGGAATTATATTTTTGGTTCAGCTATTGGAATATGGTTTATTGTTGGTATATATTGGCGAAATAACGTTCTTACTGACTGGGGATATTCATAAAAATGAGTCCGGAGATTTTCAGATCGAAGTCCGAGTGATCCGACTTGGAAGGCGTGTTGGGTGGGTCGAGATGGCTTAGATCGATCAGACGAGGCGGGCTAAGTGTTGACGTCATGCATCGGTCCATTTTCAGATTGAGTCCGAGTAATCCGACTTTGAAAGAGTGTTGGGTGCGTCGAGACTGTTTAGATAGATCGGACGAGGCGGACTAGGTGTTAACGACATGCATCGGTATATTTTCTGATCGGAGTCCGAAGAAATCGGCCCTAGTAGGCGCAGCGGACGGTCGAGACGGCCTCGGTGGGTCGGATCGATCGGGAAAAGTTTGCTAAATCGTGTCTGGAGGGGAACCTTGGGTTCTCCTGACATATATAGGGGATAAGGTTTGGGTGAACGATTCTTCACGTAAAAGTTGAGTAATTTATTTTTCGATAAGCTTTTGGATATTGATGAGAAGTATATGTATATCTTCGATTAAAAGAATTCTTACCGTCTCGATGTATATTATATTAGATATATAAGAAATAGTTAACGTGATGCATCGGCCGATTTCCGGATCGGAGTTCGAGAGATGCGACTTTCGATGCGCGATGGGTGGATCGAGACGGCCTAGATCGATCGGACGAGGCGGACTAGGTGTTAACGACATGCATCGGCGGATTTTCTGATCGGAGTCCGAAGAAATCAGCTCTAGTAGGCGCGGCGAACGGTCGAAACGGCCTCGATCGATCGGACGAGGCGGACTAGGTGTTAACGACATGCATCGGCGGATTTTCTGATCGGAGTCCGAAGAAATCAGCTCTAGTAGGCGCGGCGAACGGTCGAAACGGCCTCGGTGGGTCGGATCGATCGGGAAAAGTTTGCTAAATCGTGTCTGGAGGGGAATCCGGGGTTCTCCTGACATATATAGAAGGGGTGGAGAATGGGTCCTGTCCTAGACTGTTTGGAGTTCTTTTTAGGATGATATTCAGTTGGTAAGTGGTAGACCCGAATCCGACCTCGGCGTTTGGGTACTGGCAAGGTGTGTTGGTTTCGGCTTTCGCATCTTGGGTCGCTTTCGTCAACCTCATGCAGCGAGGTCGCGGTCCGCTTCGTCTCTTTGTAGTCGAATGGCCTTTAAGCGACCAACCTTAAAATCGTGATCCTCTGCCCGTTGCGGGTTATGTTCACAAAAAATTTGCAACCACTCAATTCGTTCCGAGCGACAAATATTGTTGAATCTCGAATCACCGTGTCGTTATATTCACATGTATAGCGAAGGGTCGAGATGGAATGTGTATAAGAAATTAGTTGATAGCCGGGGGTTCGTATTATATATGGACGCCTTGGCGAGGGATTGTTTCTAGAAACTTTCTCATTTTTGATCGGTGTTTTGTCCGAGATGATGATGATGTATATATAGCTTGAGTCTCATGCTGACTGGGGGCTGTTACGTCGTTTCGTCGAGGACTTGCACTTACTGATGTGCGGCGCTAGTCGAAGTCAATCGACATGGCTAGTGCCACATGACGAGAGGCGAACGGGTTTGGCCATACCGGCAATCTCGTGGACCGATCGTATAAGCACGCAGTTCCCTGGTTGATCCTGCCAGTAGTCATATGCTTGTCTCAAAGATTAAGCCATGCATGTCTCAGTACAAGCCAAATTAAGGTGAAACCGCGAAAGGCTCATTAAATCAGTTATGGTTCCTTAGATCGTACCCACATTTACTTGGATAACTGTGGTAATTCTAGAGCTAATACATGCAAATAGAGCTCCGACCGGGAACGGAAGGAGCGCTTTTATTAGATCAAAACCAATAGGTGGCGGGTTCGCTCGTCATCGTACAATTTGGTGACTCTGAATAAC
>NC_059508.1:37413122-37422044 GCF_914767665.1 Harmonia axyridis
CTCGGTCATGGCAAGTTATTTTCCACAATCCATTCCCCAATCGACGTACATCACAGAAAAAATCATCTCTCTAACTATCCTGGTTCAAAAGTTGTATCGGAACATTTTCACGTCGAAAATATATCTCTAAGTCCAGACCGATGCACCACGTAATCTCGGGCAGACCGATGCACAACGTGAATGACGATCGGGACCGGGGCGATCGGTCGTATCTGACACCGCCGGCTCGGTTCTAACATCGTCAATGAGTCGGGGTTGAAAAAAAGGACGTGAACATTTTTCCTTATAAAAATCAAACCCGATCATGGATTTTGATTCTGATTGTTGATTATCGCTATTAGAACATATAAGGAGGCAACAAAATCAAATTTGAGAAAATTCCACGATCAGAAAATTTTTTTCGAAAAAAAAAAAAAAATCGTAATCACCTCGGTCATGGCGAGTTATTTTCCGTATTTCATTCCACAATCAACGTACAACATAGAAGAAATCATCTCTCTAACTATCCTGGTTCAAAAGTTGTATCGGAACATTTCACGTCGTAATATCTCGCCAAGTCCAGACCTCGGCGATAGGTAGTATCTGACACCGTCCGCTCGGGACTGACATCGACTTGGACTCGGGCTGATGATGGGGAGGCGTTTAAGGACGTGAACATTTTTCCTTATAAAAATTAAAGTCGACAATGAATATTGATTCTGATTACTGATTTACGCTTTAAAAACACATTAGAAGGCAACCAAATCGAATTTGAGGAAATTCCACGATCAGAAAATTTTTTTCGAAAAAAAAAAAAATCCGAAAAATATTTTTCGATTCCTATTACTGATTTACTCTTTTAGAACACATTAGGAGGCAACCAAATCAAATTTGAGAAAATTCCACAATCAGAAAATTTTTTTCGAAAAAAAAAAAAATTCGAGGACACCTCGGTCATGGCAAGTTATTTTCCACAATCCATTCCCCAATCGACGTACATCACAGAAAAAATCATCTCTCTAACTATCCTGGTTCAAAAGTTGTATCGGAACATTTTCACGTCGAAAATATATCTCTAAGTCCAGACCGATGCACAACGTAAACTAGGGCTGAACCGATGCACCACGTAATATCGGGCAGACCGATGCAGAACGTAAACTCGATCATACCGATGCTTCACGTAATCTCGATCTTACCGATGCACCACGTAAACAAGGGCAGACCGATGCAGAACGTAAAGTAGATCTTACCGATGCACCACGTAATCTCGATCTTACCGATGCACCACGTAATCTCCATCTTACCGATGCACCACGTGAACTGGATCTTACCGATGCAGAACGTGAATTGGATCTTACCGATGCACCACGTAAACTCGATCATACCGATGCACCACGTAATCTCGGGCAGACCGATGCACAACGTGAATGACGATCGGGACCGGGGCGATCGGTCGTATCTGACACCGCCGGCTCGGTTCTAACATCGTCAATGAGTCGGGGTTAAAAAAAAGGACGTGAACATTTTTCCTTATAAAAATCAAACCCGATCATGGATTTTGATTCTGATTGTTGATTATCGCTATTAGAACATATAAGGAGGCAACCAAATCAAATTTGAGAAAATTCCACGATCAGAAAATTTTTTTCGAAAAAAAAAAAAAAATCGTAATCACCTCGGTCATGGCGAGTTATTTTCCGTATTTCATTCCACAATCAACGTACAACATAGAAGAAATCATCTCTCTAACTATCCTGGTTCAAAAGTTGTATCGGAACATTTCACGTCGTAATATCTCGCCAAGTCCAGACCTCGGCGATAGGTAGTATCTGACACCGTCCGCTCGGGACTGACATCGACTTGGACTCGGGCTGATGATGGGGAGGCGTTTAAGGACGTGAACATTTTTCCTTATAAAAATTAAAGTCGACAATGAATATTGATTCTGATTACTGATTTACGCTTTAAAAACACATTAGAAGGCAACCAAATCGAATTTGAGGAAATTCCACGATCAGAAAATTTTTTTCGAAAAAAAAAAAAATCCGAAAAATATTTTTCGATTCCTATTACTGATTTACTCTTTTAGAACACATTAGGAGGCAACCAAATCAAATTTGAGAAAATTCCACAATCAGAAAATTTTTTTCGAAAAAAAAAAAAATTCGAGGACACCTCGGTCATGGCAAGTTATTTTCCACAATCCATTCCCCAATCGACGTACATCACAGAAAAAATCATCTCTCTAACTATCCTGGTTCAAAAGTTGTATCGGAACATTTTCACGTCGAAAATATATCTCTAAGTCCAGACCGATGCACAACGTAAACTAGGGCTGAACCGATGCACCACGTAATATCGGGCAGACCGATGCAGAACGTAAACTCGATCATACCGATGCTTCACGTAATCTCGATCTTACCGATGCACCACGTAAACAAGGGCAGACCGATGCAGAACGTAAAGTAGATCTTACCGATGCACCACGTAATCTCGATCTTACCGATGCACCACGTAATCTCCATCTTACCGATGCACCACGTGAACTGGATCTTACCGATGCAGAACGTGAATTGGATCTTACCGATGCACCACGTAAACTCGATCATACCGATGCACCACGTAATCTCGGGCAGACCGATGCACAACGTAAATGACGATCGGGACCGGGGCGATCGGTCGTATCTGACACCGCCGGCTCGGTTCTAACATCGTCAATGAGTCGGGGTTGAAAAAAAGGACGTGAACATTTTTCCTTATAAAAATCAAACCCGATCATGGATTTTGATTCTGATTGTTGATTATCGCTATTAGAACATATAAGGAGGCAACCAAATCAAATTTGAGAAAATTCCACGATCAGAAAATTTTTTTCGAAAAAAAAAAAAAAATCGTAATCACCTCGGTCATGGCGAGTTATTTTCCGTATTTCATTCCACAATCAACGTACAACATAGAAGAAATCATCTCTCTAACTATCCTGGTTCAAAAGTTGTATCGGAACATTTCACGTCGTAATATCTCGCCAAGTCCAGACCTCGGCGATAGGTAGTATCTGACACCGTCCGCTCGGGACTGACATCGACTTGGACTCGGGCTGATGATGGGGAGGCGTTTAAGGACGTGAACATTTTTCCTTATAAAAATTAAAGTCGACAATGAATATTGATTCTGATTACTGATTTACGCTTTAAAAACACATTAGAAGGCAACCAAATCGAATTTGAGGAAATTCCACGATCAGAAAATTTTTTTCGAAAAAAAAAAAAATCCGAAAAATATTTTTCGATTCCTATTACTGATTTACTCTTTTAGAACACATTAGGAGGCAACCAAATCAAATTTGAGAAAATTCCACAATCAGAAAATTTTTTTCGAAAAAAAAAAAAATTCGAGGACACCTCGGTCATGGCAAGTTATTTTCCACAATCCATTCCCCAATCGACGTACATCACAGAAAAAATCATCTCTCTAACTATCCTGGTTCAAAAGTTGTATCGGAACATTTTCACGTCGAAAATATATCTCTAAGTCCAGACCGATGCACAACGTAAACTAGGGCTGAACCGATGCACCACGTAATATCGGGCAGACCGATGCAGAACGTAAACTCGATCATACCGATGCTTCACGTAATCTCGATCTTACCGATGCACCACGTAAACAAGGGCAGACCGATGCAGAACGTAAAGTAGATCTTACCGATGCACCACGTAATCTCGATCTTACCGATGCACCACGTAATCTCCATCTTACCGATGCACCACGTGAACTGGATCTTACCGATGCAGAACGTGAATTGGATCTTACCGATGCACCACGTAAACTCGATCTTACCGATGCACCACGTAATCTCAATCTTACCGATGCACCACGTGAACTGGATCTTACCGATGCAGAACGTGAATTGGATCTTACCGATGCACCACGTAAACTCGATCATACCGATGCACCACGTAATCTCGGGCAGACCGATGCACAACGTAAATGACGATCGGGACCGGGGCGATCGGTCGTATCTGACACCGCCGGCTCGGTTCTAACATCGTCAATGAGTCGGGGTTGAAAAAAAGGACGTGAACATTATTCCTTATAAAAATCAAACCCGATCATGGATTTTGATTCTGATTGTTGATTATCGCTATTAGAACATATAAGGAGGCAACCAAATCAAATTTGAGAAAATTCCACGATCAGAAAATTTTTTTCGAAAAAAAAAAAAAAATCGTAATCACCTCGGTCATGGCGAGTTATTTTCCGTATTTCATTCCACAATCAACGTACAACATAGAAGAAATCATCTCTCTAACTATCCTGGTTCAAAAGTTGTATCGGAACATTTCACGTCGTAATATCTCGCCAAGTCCAGACCTCGGCGATAGGTAGTATCTGACACCGTCCGCTCGGGACTGACATCGACTTGGACTCGGGCTGATGATGGGGAGGCGTTTAAGGACGTGAACATTTTTCCTTATAAAAATTAAAGTCGACAATGAATATTGATTCTGATTACTGATTTACGCTTTAAAAACACATTAGAAGGCAACCAAATCGAATTTGAGGAAATTCCACGATCAGAAAATTTTTTTCGAAAAAAAAAAAAATCCGAAAAATATTTTTCGATTCCTATTACTGATTTACTCTTTTAGAACACATTAGGAGGCAACCAAATCAAATTTGAGAAAATTCCACAATCAGAAAATTTTTTTCGAAAAAAAAAAAAATTCGAGGACACCTCGGTCATGGCAAGTTATTTTCCACAATCCATTCCCCAATCGACGTACATCACAGAAAAAATCATCTCTCTAACTATCCTGGTTCAAAAGTTGTATCGGAACATTTTCACGTCGAAAATATATCTCTAAGTCCAGACCGATGCACAACGTAAACTAGGGCTGAACCGATGCACCACGTAATATCGGGCAGACCGATGCAGAACGTAAACTCGATCATACCGATGCTTCACGTAATCTCGATCTTACCGATGCACCACGTAAACAAGGGCAGACCGATGCAGAACGTAAAGTAGATCTTACCGATGCACCACGTAATCTCGATCTTACCGATGCACCACGTAATCTCCATCTTACCGATGCACCACGTGAACTGGATCTTACCGATGCAGAACGTGAATTGGATCTTACCGATGCACCACGTAAACTCGATCTTACCGATGCACCACGTAATCTCAATCTTACCGATGCACCACGTGAACTGGATCTTACCGATGCAGAACGTGAATTGGATCTTACCGATGCACCACGTAAACTCGATCTTACCGATGCACCACGTAATCTCAATCTTACCGATGCACCACGTGAACTGGATCTTACCGATGCAGAACGTGAATTGGATCTTACCGATGCACCACGTAAACTCGATCTTACCGATGCACCACGTAATCTCAATCTCACCGATGCACCACGTGAACTGGATCTTACCGATGCAGAACGTGAATTGGATCTTACCGATGCACCACGTAAACTCGATCTTACCGATGCACCACGTAATCTCGATCTTACCGATGCACCACGTAATCTCAATCTTACCGATGCATCACGTAATCTCGATCTTACCGATGCAGAACGTAAACTCGATCATACCGATGCACCACGTTATCTCGGCAGACCGATGCAGAACGTAAAAAAAAAGCTTACAGCACGCGGTGTTCCCAAGCGGTCACCCATCCAAGTACTAACCGCGCCCGACGCTGCTTGGCTTCAGTGTTCTGACGAGAACTGGCAATTTCAGCGTGGTATGGCCGTAAACAACATATATTGCGATATTTTCTATGATATCTCACTTTTTGGGAGCGGAAAGGACGTGAACGTTTTTCCTCATAAAAAATGAAATAACTTTTGGATATTAATTCTGATTGTTGATTTAAGCTTTAAGAACACATTAGGACATATCTCAATGAAATTTGAGGGATTTCCGAAATCGAAAAATATTTTTCGAAAAAAAAAAAAAATCCCAGAAGACCTCGGTCATCTCAAGTTTATTTCCATATTCTATTACACAATCAACGTACATCACAAAAGGAACCATCTCTCTAACTATCACAGTTAAATTTTTGTATCGGAACATTTCACGTCGGAATATCTCGCTAAGTCCAGACCGGGGAGATCGGTCGCATCTGACACCGTCCGCTCCGGTCTAACATCGTCTTGGAGTCGGGGTAACGATGGAGAGGCGTTTAAGGACGTGAACATTTTTCCTTATAAAAATTAAAGTCGACAATGAATATTGATTCTGATTACTGATTTACTCTTTTAGAACACATTAGAAGGCAACGCAATCAGATTTGAGGAAATTTCAAGATCAGAAAATTTTTTTCGAAAAAAAAAAAAATTCAAGAACACCTGGGTCATGGCAAGTTATTTCCCACAATCCATTCCACAATCAACGTACAACATAGAAGAAATCATCTCTCTAACTATCCTGGTTCAAAAGTTGTATCGGAACATTTCACGTCGAAATACCTCGCCAAGTCCAGACCGGGGCGATAGGTAGTATCTGACACCGTCCGCTCGGGACTGACATCGACTTGGACTCGGGCTAATGATGGGGAGGCGTTTAAGGACGTGAACATTTTTCCTTATAAAAATTAAAGTCGACAATGAATATTGATTCTGATTACTGATTTACGCTTTAAAAACACATTAGAAGGCAACCAAATCAAATTTGAGGAAATTCCAAAATCAGAAAATTTTTTTTCAAAAAAAAAAAAATCCGAAAAATATTTTTCGATTCTGATTACTGATTTACTCTTTTAGAACACATTAGAAGGCAACGAAATCAAATTTGAGTAAAATCCAAAATCAGAAAATATTTTTCGAAAAAAAAAAAAAATTCGAGAACACCTCGGTCATGGCAAGTTATTTTCCACAATCCATTCCCCAATCAACGTACATCCCAGAAAAAATCATCTCTCTAACTATCCTGGTTCAAAAGTTGTATCGGAACATTTTCACGTCGAAAATATATCTCTAAGTCCAGACCGATGCAGAACGTAAACTCGATCATACCGATGCTTCACGTAATCTCGATCTTACCGATGCACAACGTAAACTAGATCACACCGATGCAGAACGTAAACTCGATCTCACCGATGCACCACGTGAACTGGATCTTACCGATGCAGAACGTGAATTGGATCTTACCGATGCACCACGTAAACTCGATCTTACCGATGCACCACGTAATCTCAATCTTACCGATGCACCACGTGAACTGGATCTTACCGATGCAGAACGTGAACTCGATCTTACCGATGCACCACGTAAACTAGGGCTGACCGATGCATCACGTAAACGACGATCGAGAGGCGCGAAAGGACGTGAACGTTTTTCATTATAAAAATTGAAATAAATGATAAATAATGATTCTGATTGTTGATTATCGTTTTTAATATGCATTAGTAGGCAACCAAATGAAATTTGAGGAAATTCCGATAACAGAAAATTTTTTCGAAAAAAAAAAAAATTCATGAAATCCTCGGTCATCGCAAAATATTTACCATATTCTGTTCGATAATCAACGTATATTTAAGAAGGAATCATATCTGTATCTATCTTGGTTCAAATTTTATATCGGAACATTTTGACCAAAGTCCGAGCTTCGGCCGAAACAGACACCGCTGACCTGGCCTATCGATCGACCGAGAGTCGGGGATAGAGCGTAAGTGTTGTCTGGAGGGGAACCCTGTGCTCTCCTGACATATATAGGGAAGGTGGTCGCGTTGGGCGATGCAGAACGTTTGGATCGGGAATTATATTTTTGGTTCAGCTATTGGAATATGGTTTATTGTTGGTATATATTGGCGAAATAACGTTCTTACTGACTGGGGATATTCATAAAAATGAGTCCGGAGATTTTCAGATCGAAGTCCGAGTGATCCGACTTGGAAGGCGTGTTGGGTGGGTCGAGATGGCTTAGATCGATCAGACGAGGCGGGCTAAGTGTTGACGTCATGCATCGGTCCATTTTCAGATTGAGTCCGAGTAATCCGACTTTGAAAGAGTGTTGGGTGCGTCGAGACTGTTTAGATAGATCGGACGAGGCGGACTAGGTGTTAACGACATGCATCGGTATATTTTCTGATCGGAGTCCGAAGAAATCGGCCCTAGTAGGCGCAGCGGACGGTCGAGACGGCCTCGGTGGGTCGGATCGATCGGGAAAAGTTTGCTAAATCGTGTCTGGAGGGGAACCTTGGGTTCTCCTGACATATATAGGGGATAAGGTTTGGGTGAACGATTCTTCACGTAAAAGTTGAGTAATTTATTTTTCGATAAGCTTTTGGATATTGATGAGAAGTATATGTATATCTTCGATTAAAAGAATTCTTACCGTCTCGATGTATATTATATTAGATATATAAGAAATAGTTAACGTGATGCATCGGCCGATTTCCGGATCGGAGTTCGAGAGATGCGACTTTCGATGCGCGATGGGTGGATCGAGAGACGGCCTAGATCGATCGGACGAGGCGGACTAGGTGTTAACGACATGCATCGGCGGATTTTCTGATCGGAGTCCGAAGAAATCAGCTCTAGTAGGCGCGGCGAACGGTCGAAACGGCCTCGATCGATCGGACGAGGCGGACTAGGTGTTAACGACATGCATCGGCGGATTTTCTGATCGGAGTCCGAAGAAATCAGCTCTAGTAGGCGCGGCGAACGGTCGAAACGGCCTCGGTGGGTCGGATCGATCGGGAAAAGTTTGCTAAATCGTGTCTGGAGGGGAATCCGGGGTTCTCCTGACATATATAGAAGGGGTGGAGAATGGGTCCTGTCCTAGACTGTTTGGAGTTCTTTTTAGGATGATATTCAGTTGGTAAGTGGTAGACCCGAATCCGACCTCGGCGTTTGGGTACTGGCAAGGTGTGTTGGTTTCGGCTTTCGCATCTTGGGTCGCTTTCGTCAACCTCATGCAGCGAGGTCG
>NC_059508.1:37422244-37432244 GCF_914767665.1 Harmonia axyridis
ACTAGAACATATAAGGAGGCAACCAAATCAAATTTGAGAAAATTCCACGATCAGAAAATTTTTTTCGAAAAAAAAAAAAAATCGTAATCACCTCGGTCATGGCGAGTTATTTTCCGTATTTCATTCCACAATCAACGTACAACATAGAAGAAATCATCTCTCTAACTATCCTGGTTCAAAAGTTGTATCGGAACATTTCACGTCGTAATATCTCGCCAAGTCCAGACCTCGGCGATAGGGTAGTATCTGACACCGTCCGCTCGGGACTGACATCGACTTGGACTCGGGCTGATGATGGGGAGGCGTTTAAGGACGTGAACATTTTTCCTTATAAAAATTAAAGTCGACAATGAATATTGATTCTGATTACTGGATTTACGCTTTTAAAAACACATTAGAAGGCAACCAAATCGAATTTGAGGAAATTCCACGATCAGAAAATTTTTTTCGAAAAAAAAAAAAATCCGAAAAATATTTTTCGATTCCGATTACTGATTTACTCTTTTAGAACACATTAGGAGGCAACCAAATCAAATTTGAGAAAATTCCACAATCAGAAAATTTTTTTCGAAAAAAAAAAAAAAATTCGAGGACACCTCGGTCATGGCAAGTTATTTCCCACATCCATTCCCCGATCCACGTACATCCCAGAAAAAATCATCTCTCTAACTATCCTGGTTCAAAAGTTGTATCGGGAACATTTTCACGTCGAAAATATATCTCTAAGTCCAAACCGATGCACCACGTAAACTAGGGCAGACCGATGCACCACGTAATATCGGGCAGACCGATGCAGAACGTAAACTCGATCATACCGATGCTTCACGTAATCTCGATCTTACCGATGCACCACGTAAACAAGGGCAGACCGATGCAGAACGTAAAGTAGATCTTACCGATGCACCACGTAATCTCGATCTTACCCGATGCACCACGTAATCTCCATCTTACCGATGCACCACGTGAACTGGATCTTACCGATGCACCACGTAATCTCAATCTTACCGATGCACCACGTGAACTGGATCTTACCGATGCAGAACGTGAATTGGATCTTACCGATGCACCACGTAAACTCGATCTTACCGATGCACCACGTAATCTCGATCTTACCGATGCACCACGTGAACTGGATCTTACCGATGCAGAACGTGAATTGGATCTTACCGATGCACCACGTAAACTCGATCTTACCGATGCACCACGTAATCTCAATCTTACCGATGCACCACGTGAACTGGATCTTACCGATGCAGAACGTGAATTGGATCTTACCGATGCACCACGTAAACTCGTATCTTACCGATGCACCACGTAATCTCAATCTTACCGATGCACCACGTGAACTGGATCTTACCGATGCAGAACGTGAATTGGATCTTACCGATGCACCACGTAAACTCGATCTTACCGATGCACCACGTAATCTCGATCTTACCGATGCACCACGTGAACTGGATCGTACCGATGAAGAACGTGAATTGGATCTTACCGATGCACCACGTAAACTCGATCTTACCGATGCACCACGTAATCTCAATCTTACCGATGCATCACGTAATCTCGATCTTACCGATGCAGAACGTAAACTCGATCATACCGATGCACCACGTTATCTCGGCAGACCGATGCAGAACGTAAAAAAAAAAGCTTAAAGCACGCGGTGTTCCCAAGCGGTCACCCATCCAAGTACTAACCGCGCCCGACGCTGCTTGGCTTCAGTGTTCAATTTCAATTTCAATTTCAAATGGGCTTTATTTGTCTTTGTGATAGTTACAGATATGTGCCTATATAGGCCATGTTAATCAACAGTAAGGGTTTATATACAGTTCCTACCAGATAATTCTGGTATTATCAGTTACATTTCATATACATATAATAAAAAATTTTTAAGTAATTTCAGGGTGTTTGGGAATTTTTTGTTTGATATCATATATTTATTTATTTTATTATAATAGGGGATTTTCAGGAAAAATTTAGGAATAAAAAACCTGATATAAGTAATTTGGGGAGGGATGGGGGGGTGGGTTGGGGATATATATACAGTTATGTACAGTTTTAATCATTTACAAATTTTTTTATATACAATTTTATATACATGTCTGGGAAGGGGTTCCCGTTATGCTAAACGGCGATTCTCAATTCAGCTAACGGCCGCCATTTGCTAGTCGTGGCCAGTCCCCATTTCTCGTAGCACCGTTCGTGTCGCTGTTGGGTCTAGTACCCGTAGGACCGATTGGTTGTTACGATAACAGGGCGATGGATACGCCATTCGCATTGGCTGCCGCTACCTTTCGTTGTGATTCGTCGTCAAGACATATTTTTCAAAATGTCGGTATGTGACATGGCCGGTCTTGGAAGATGGCGGTTTTCATAGGGGTTTTTGGGTGTTTGGGGTGGGTTTTAGGGAGGTTTAAGGAATATGGGAAGGAATTGGTACGGGAGGGGGGTGAGGGGATGCGTGGAGTCGCGTTTTCGTAATTTGTCTTGTCAGTGCGTTGGATTTACACTGGAATTCGTAGAAATCGCTAGATACTTTGTTTAGGTACTCGCGGATGGTTGGAATATCCGCGAGTTCATGTAGTTTGGATATCCTAGTGTAATACGGCTTGCTCAAGGCCAATCTTAGGATTTTGTTTTTGAAGGTTTTGAATGGGCCTTATTGGAAAGGGCCTAAGGTGACAAAAATGCCGGCGCAGCGTATGTGACTACTGGCCGGATGTATGTTTTGTAAATGAGCAATTTGTTTTTTTCATTCAGCATACTTTTACTGCACAATAGAGGATGCAGTATCTTTTTGATGGCGTATCCTTTATGGATTTGTGCTTTGATATGGCGGTGGAAATTTAGCCTTTCGTCCAATTCAATGCCAGGTACTTAACGGAGCTTTTTGGAACAATTTCCGTATTATTGATTTTTAATTTGTCTAAGATTACTTTTTCATTCCGTCTTCTGCTAAACACGATCTGCTCTGCTTTGGTCTCATTCAGTTTTATTTTCCATCTGTCGAAGTAATTGATAAGTACTTCGAGATGGTTTTTCAGCTCGCGATTGGCGTCTTCAGCGCTGGATGAGTGGGCATATATGGCCGTGTCATCCGCGAAGAGGGCGATTTTTGTTTTGTTATGTTTCGGGATATCCTGGACGTAGATATTGAATAATCTAGGTCCAAGGACTGATCCCTGCACAATTCCTGCTTTTATATTTTTGGGCGCGGATGTTTCATTCCCTACGCGTACTATGAATTTTCTGTTATTGAGATATGAGTAAATGGTCTTTATGAGGAATTTCGGGAATTTAAGTTTTATTAATTTGTAGGTCAGCCCCCTCTATCCAAACTTTGTCGAACGCCTTTTCGATGTCGAGGAGGAGCATGACCGTGTGGTTTTTATTATTGAAACTATTTATTACGTCGACTACGATTCGGCAGATTTGCTGTGTCGAGCTGTGTTTTTCCTTGAAGCCAAATTGATGGTCATCGCGAATTTTATTGTTTTTCATTACATGTTTTATTTTTCCTAACAGGATTTTCTCGGTCAGCTTGCTGAGGTTAGACAGTAGACTGATCGGACGGTAGTTGCCGGGAGAAGTTGTGACTTCCCGGCTTTGGGGATAGGGGTTACTACTGCTGTTTTCCAACAGCTAGGCCAGTGTTGAAATTTGAATACAGCGTTTATGATGTAGTTCAGTTGAACTATGCCTTTCTGGATAGGTTCCGGATCAGTCTATTGTCCACTTCGTCCTTTCCTGGCGCTTTGTTTAGTGGAAGCTTTTTAATTTCGTCCCGTATTTCCGATGGATTTGTTAATAGATGATTTTCGGGCTTTACGAAGCGGTTTCGAATTTATAAAGTCTTCCACTCTTTTCCGTATGTCTGCTTGTTCTGGACTATCGGTCTGGGATATGTGGTGAGCGGTTTCGAAGTTTTCCGCAAGTACGTCCGCTTTTTCTTTATCGGTGATGTAATTCGCGGAATTTTGGACCAAGATGGGAACTTGGGAGAATTTTTGAATACTGGATTTGACTGTTTTCCAGAGATCTTTTGTTATTAGAATTTAGCCTGGAGATTTTCTGTTCCCATCTTTCGTTCTGGAAAATTTTTATGTGGTTTCGGATTTCGCGGGTGTATGAATTTAAGAGTGTTTTATCGACTTGTCTTTGGTGGGATTGGCCACCTTTTTCTGATTTTATTCCTGAACTTGATCAAGTCCGATAATATGGGCTGGTAGTTTTTCTGCTACTTCAGCTCTCGGTTTTTTGGAAATTGTTTTATCGCGGGCGTACTTGAGGGCCTTCGTAAACTTTTCAATTTCCCGTTCGATGTCGGAAGCAGTTCGATTTTATTGTTGATAGTTATTTTACTATCTAATATTGTACGAAATTTTGCCCAATCAGCGTTCGAATAGTCGTACACTAATTTTGTTGGGTTTCTTTCGCTGCTATAATTGACCGAGAAGATCACTGGATTATGATCGGACCCTAACTGACAACTCGCGTCGGGATACTATTCAAGTTAATATTCTTAGTGAGTATTAAATCGATAGTACTCGGAGCTTTTCCATTGTCTGGAAAATGAGTGTGTCCGTTAGGGATGTTCAAAATTACGTCATCATTAGCTTCAAGGAAACTGAATAGACGATTTCCATTGGTGTTTCTGCAGTTGCAGTTCCATTCTTCGTGTTTAGCATTTAGATCGCCTAGAACTATTACTTTATTTTTCCTAGAAAATAGGAATCTTAGGCAGTTGGTACTGAATTGCGACTGGGGCTATTATACACCGCCGTTATGATTAAGTTGCCATCAATCTGGACGCTAGCGTTCTCTATTGTGCAGTTGATGGTAGGCAAAATGGTGGATGCGATAATGTTCTTTACTAGTATAGCGATTCCACCGAATCCCGAGTTGTCTTGTCTGTCTTGCCTATATGTCTGGTATCCTTTAATGAAAAATTTGTGGTTGTTTTTCAGTTTTGTCTCGTTGATAGTCAGTATGTCTATTTGGTTGTAATTTAGAAAATTGGAGATCTCCAGGAATTTTTTGGGAGACTCCATTCGCGTTCCAAGTCGCGATTTTTAATGACTTAGTCATTTAAATTGAGGAAGAATTCCAGTATGACGTACTTTCTTTCGGCGGGGCTTGCATTTTGCAGCTGCTGGTTGAGTCTTTTGACGTCTGTCAGTAGTTGTCGTATGTCCACGTATTGATTAAGTCTGTTTGAACTCGCTTTTCAGCTCGTAAAACGCGTTTTGGAAGTTATTTGTGTTATTTGTGTCATGAGTTTTGTTTGTTGGGGGGGGGAAGTTGGGGTTTTGGGGGTGGTTTGGGGGTTGGCCATGCCACTTACCGGTTTTTGTTTGGCCTCTTGGGCCTTTCTCCTTTCTTCCCAGACATTCACGGCCGGGATTGGAGCTTCGCGGTAAACTTTGGGGGCGGCAGGGGCGGCGGGGTTTTGGCGTTCCTCGCCCTGCGGTTGCAGGTGTTCACGTAAATCGCGCACTCGGTACTGTTTGCGGGGTGACTCCCGAAACAGTTCGCGCACTTTGCCGGCGTATTCATAGATTTTGGGCACTCGCGAGTCGCGTGATTTTCCGCGCACTTGAGGCAGTTTGGGGTCCTATGGCAGTTGGCCGTGGCATGTCCCCACATCTGGCAGTTGTGACATTGGATTACTTCCCTTTTTGTGTAGTACTTGTTCCACCGAACGGCTGTATAATTAATAACGCGGACTTCCTTCTGTATTTTCCGGAGCGTTATCGTATTTCCGGTGACGACCATGTACGCCGGTGATTTCGTTGCTTTTAGTTTGTGGATTTCCACAACCGGAATTCCTAGTTCCTGGAGTTCAGTTTTAATCTCTTCCAGGTCTGGATCAGAATCCAGTCCCCTCAGCGTAAAAGCATGAGTTTTTTCTTCCCTTGGGGTGTAAGTGTGGTATTTTACGTCGTTTTCATCAAAATATTTTTCTAACTTCTTTCTGTCTTCTACCGTCTCGGTGTAGACGGTGGAGTTCATGGCACTGTATTTAATATAAAATTTGCCATTTATAACTTTCGTTATGTCGGCCACCGTTTTATTGTGTTTTTTGAAAACGCCGTTGACCACTATTGGCGGGGGTTTCCGTTGATTTTTTCTAATTTCAACGGATGCTGCATTGACTTCTACCTCATTTGGATTGAGGTAGTTAAATTTATTTTTGATTTCTACAGGGATTGTCTTTTTGTCCTTCCTTTTCCTGATAGATGTTGTTGGATGCGTGAAGTTTGGGTTTTCCACATCTCCAACTCGACTTCTCTTTTTGGCGACTCTCGGGGGGTCAGTTTCATTATCAGATGAATCTGAAGGGAGTTTTTCATTTCCTGGTCGTCCATCATTTTAATAAAGTTCTGATAAAATTTTTGAAATTCCTTTCAAAAAGGAATTCAAAAGCGGTCGGTTTCACGCGAAACTCGGCCGTTTCAGGGCCTTTCGGACCCGAGCAGGTAAAATTTCGTCACTCACTCAGTCTATTCTTGGCTCTGGAATGCGGCTTGGCGCCGTCTGGTCTAACACAACGGTCACTTTCACAGGTCAGTTTTAACGTTCACAAATTCCACAACTATCTCTACGGAGCGATTTTGGGTATAACCTCTCAGCACAGTGTTCTGACGAGAACTGGCAATTTCAGCGTGGTATGGCCGTAAACAACAAATATAGCGATATTTTCTATGATATCTCACTTTTTGGGAGCGGAAAGGACGTGAACGTTTTTCCTTATAAAAAATGAAATAACTTTTGGATATTAATTCTGATTGTTGATTTAAGTTTTAAGAACACATTAGGACATATCTCAATGAAATTTGAGGGATTTCCGAAATCGAAAAATATTTTTCGAAAAAAAAAAAAAAATCCCAGAAGACCTCGGTCATCTCAAGTTTATTTCCATATTCTATTACACAATCAACGTACATCACAAAAGGAACCATCTCTCTAACTATCACAGTTAAATTTTTGTATCGGAACATTTCACGTCGGAATATCTCGCTAAGTCCAGACCGGGGAGATCGGTCGCATCTGACACCGTCCGCTCCGGTCTAACATCGTCTTGGAGTCGGGGTAACGATGGAGAGGCGTTTAAGGACGTGAACATTTTTCCTTATAAAAATTAAAGTCGACAATGAATATTGATTCTGATTACTGATTTACTCTTTTAGTACACATTAGAAGGCAACGCAATCAGATTTGAGGAAATTTCAAGATCAGAAAATTTTTTTCGAAAAAAAAAAAAATTCAAGAACACCTGGGTCATGGCAAGTTATTTCCCACAATCCATTCCACAATCAACGTACAACATAGAAGAAATCATCTCTCTAACTATCCTGGTTCAAAAGTTGTATCGGAACATTTCACGTCGAAATACCTCGCCAAGTCCAGACCGGGGCGATAGGTAGTATCTGACACCGTCCGCTCGGGACTGACATCGACTTGGACTCGGGCTAATGATGGGGAGGCGTTTAAGGACGTGAACATTTTTCCTTATAAAAATTAAAGTCGACAATGAATATTGATTCTGATTACTGATTTACGCTTTAAAAACACATTAGAAGGCAACCAAATCAAATTTGAGGAAATTCCAAAATCAGAAAATTTTTTTTCAAAAAAAAAAAAATCCGAAAAATATTTTTCGATTCTGATTACTGATTTACTCTTTTAGAACACATTAGAAGGCAACGAAATCAAATTTGAGTGAAATCCAAAATCAGAAAATATTTTTCGAAAAAAAAAAAAAATTCGAGAACACCTCGGTCATGGCAAGTTATTTTCCACAATCCATTCCCCAATCAACGTACATCCCAGAAAAAATCATCTCTCTAACTATCCTGGTTCAAAAGTTGTATCGGAACATTTTCACGTCGAAAATATATCTCAGAGTCCAGACCGATGCAGAACGTAAACTCGATCATACCGATGCTTCACGTAATCTCGATCTTACCGATGCACAACGTAAACTAGATCACACCGATGCAGAACGTAAACTCGATCATACCGATGCACCACGTAAACTCAGGCAGACCGATGCAGAACGTGAACTCGATCTTACCGATGCACCACGTAATCTCGATCTTACCGATGCACCACGTAAACTCGGGCAGACCGATGCAGAACGTGAACTCGATCTTACCGATGCACCACGTAAACTAGGGCTGACCGATGCATCACGTAAACGACGATCGAGAGGCGCGAAAGGACGTGAACGTTTTTCATTATAAAAATTGAAATAAATGATAAATAATGATTCTGATTGTTGGTTATCATTTTTAATAAGCATTAGGAGGCAACCAAATGAAATTTGAGGAAATTCCGATAATAGAAAATTTTTTCGAAAAAAAAAAAAAATTCATGAAATCCTCGGTCATCGCAAAATATTTACCATATTCTGTTCGATAATCAACGTATATTTAAGAAGGAATCATATCTGTATCTATCTTGGTTCAAATTTTGTATCGGAACATTTTGACCAAAGTCCGAGCTTCGGCCGAAACAGACACCGCTGACCTGGCCTATCGATCGACCGAGAGTCGGGGATAGAGCGTAAGTGTTGTCTGGAGGGGAACCCTGTGCTCTCCTGACATATATAGGGAAGGTGGTCGCGTTGGGCGATGCAGAACGTTTGGATCGGGAATTATATTTTTGGTTCAGCTATTGGAATATGGTTTATTGTTGGTATATATTGGCGAAATAACGTTCTTACTGACTGGGGATATTCATAAAAATGAGTCCGGAGATTTTCAGATCGAAGTCCGAGTGATCCGACTTGGAAGGCGTGTTGGGTGGGTCGAGATGGCTTAGATAGATCAGACGAGGCGGGCTAAGTGTTGACGTCATGCATCGGTCCATTTTCAGATTGAGTCCGAGTAATCCGACTTTGAAAGAGTGTTGGGTGCGTCGAGACTGTTTAGATAGATCGGACGAGGCGGACTAGGTGTTAACGACATGCATCGGTATATTTTCTGATCGGAGTCCGAAGAAATCGGCCCTAGTAGGCGCAGCGGACGGTCGAGACGGCCTCGGTGGGTCGGATCGATCGGGAAAAGTTTGCTAAATCGTGTCTGGAGGGGAACCTTGGGTTCTCCTGACATATATAGGGGATAAGGTTTGGGTGAACGATTCTTCACGTAAAAGTTGAGTAATTTATTTTTCGATAAGCTTTTGGATATTGATGAGAAGTATATGTATATCTTCGATTAAAAGAATTCTTACCGTCTCCATGTATATTATATTAGATATATAAGAAATAGTTAACGTGATGCATCGGCCGATTTCCGGATCGGAGTTCGAGAGATGCGACTTTCGATGCGCGATGGGTGGTTCGAGACGGCCTAGATCGATCGGACGAGGCGGACTAGGTGTTAACGACATGCATCGGCGGATTTTCTGATCGGAGTCCGAAGAAATCAGCTCTAGTAGGCGCGGCGAACGGTCGAAACGGCCTCGATCGATCGGACGAGGCGGACTAGGTGTTAACGACATGCATCGGCGGATTTTCTGATCGGAGTCCGAAGAAATCAGCTCTAGTAGGCGCGGCGAACGGTCGAAACGGCCTCGGTGGGTCGGATCGATCGGGAAAAGTTTGCTAAATCGTGTCTGGAGGGGAATCCGGGGTTCTCCTGACATATATAGAAGGGGTGGAGAATGGGTCCTGTCCTAGACTGTTTGGAGTTCTTTTTAGGATGATATTCAGTTGGTAAGTGGTAGACCCGAATCCGACCTCGGCGTTTGGGTACTGGCAAGGTGTGTTGGTTTCGGCTTTCGCATCTTGGGTCGCTTTCGTCAACCTCATGCAGCGAGGTCGCGGTCCGCTTCGTCTCTTTGTAGTCGAATGGCCTTTAAGCGACCAACCTTAAAATCGTGATCCTCTGCCCGTTGCGGGTTATGTTCACAAAAAATTTGCAACCACTCAATTCGTTCCGAGCGACAAATATTGTTGAATCTCGAATCACCGTGTCGTTATATTCACATGTAT
>NC_059508.1:37442244-37452244 GCF_914767665.1 Harmonia axyridis
ATGTTAACACAATCCAAAAGGAAATAATCTTAGATGAATATCGATTCTGATTATTGATTTTTCTTTCGCGATATTGATAGAAGACATCTGAATGAATTTCGAATTAATTCCGAAATCAAAAAAATATTTTCAATAAATTTTTTTTCTAGAGTACCTCGGTCTTTTCTATTTTTTTTCCAAGTTTCGTACGTCAATCAACATACATCCCAGAAAAAATCATCTCTCTAACTATCCTGGTTCAAAAGTTGTATCGGAACTTTTCACGTCGAAAAAGAACATAGGCGAAAAAGGACGTGAACATTATTCCTTATAAAAATCAAACCCGACCATGGATTTTGATTCTGATTGTTGATTATCGCTATTAGAACACATTAGGAGGCAACCAAATCAAATTTGAGAAAATTCCACAATCAGAAAATTTTTTTCGAAAAAAAAAAAAAAATTCGAGAACACCTCGGTCATGGCAAGTTATTTCCCACAATCCATTCCCCAATCAACGTACATCCCAGAAAAAATCATCTCTCTAACTATCCTAGTTCAAAAGTTGTATCGGAACATTTTCACGTCGAAAATATATCTCTAAGTCCAGACCGATGCACCACGTAATCTCGGGCAGACCGATGCACAACGTAAATGACGATCGGGACCGGGGCGATCGGTCGTATCTGACACCGCCGGCTCGGTTCTAACATCGTCAATGAGTCGGGGTTGTAAAAAAGGACGTGAACATTTTTCCTTATAAAAATCAAACCCGACCATGGATTTTGATTCTGATTGTTGATTATCGCTACTAGAACATATAAGGAGGCAACCAAATCAAATTTGAGAAAATTCCACGATCAGAAAATTTTTTTCGAAAAAAAAAAAAAATCGTAATCACCTCGGTCATGGCGAGTTATTTTCCGTATTTCATTCCACAATCAACGTACAACATAGAAGAAATCATCTCTCTAACTATCCTGGTTCAAAAGTTGTATCGGAACATTTCACGTCGTAATATCTCGCCAAGTCCAGACCTCGGCGATAGGTAGTATCTGACACCGTCCGCTCGGGACTGACATCGACTTGGACTCGGGCTGATGATGGGGAGGCGTTTAAGGACGTGAACATTTTTCCTTATAAAAATTAAAGTCGACAATGAATATTGATTCTGATTACTGATTTACGCTTTAAAAACACATTAGAAGGCAACCAAATCGAATTTGAGGAAATTCCACGATCAGAAAATTTTTTTCGAAAAAAAAAAAAATCCGAAAAATATTTTTCGATTCCGATTACTGATTTACTCTTTTAGAACACATTAGGAGGCAACCAAATCAAATTTGAGAAAATTCCACAATCAGAAAATTTTTTTCGAAAAAAAAAAAAATTCGAGGACACCTCGGTCATGGCAAGTTATTTCCCACAATCCATTCCCCGATCCACGTACATCCCAGAAAAAATCATCTCTCTAACTATCCTGGTTCAAAAGTTGTATCGGAACATTTTCACGTCGAAAATATATCTCTAAGTCCAAACCGATGCACCACGTAAACTAGGGCAGACCGATGCACCACGTAATATCGGGCAGACCGATGCAGAACGTAAACTCGATCATACCGATGCTTCACGTAATCTCGATCTTACCGATGCACCACGTAAACAAGGGCAGACCGATGCAGAACGTAAAGTAGATCTTACCGATGCACCACGTAATCTCGATCTTACCGATGCACCACGTAATCTCCATCTTACCGATGCACCACGTGAACTGGATCTTACCGATGCACCACGTAATCTCAATCTTACCGATGCACCACGTGAACTGGATCTTACCGATGCAGAACGTGAATTGGATCTTACCGATGCACCACGTAAACTCGATCTTACCGATGCACCACGTAATCTCGATCTTACCGATGCACCACGTGAACTGGATCTTACCGATGCAGAACGTGAATTGGATCTTACCGATGCACCACGTAAACTCGATCTTACCGATGCACCACGTAATCTCAATCTTACCGATGCACCACGTGAACTGGATCTTACCGATGCAGAACGTGAATTGGATCTTACCGATGCACCACGTAAACTCGATCTTACCGATGCACCACGTAATCTCAATCTTACCGATGCACCACGTGAACTGGATCTTACCGATGCAGAACGTGAATTGGATCTTACCGATGCACCACGTAAACTCGATCTTACCGATGCACCACGTAATCTCGATCTTACCGATGCACCACGTGAACTGGATCTTACCGATGCAGAACGTGAATTGGATCTTACCGATGCACCACGTAAACTCGATCTTACCGATGCACCACGTAATCTCAATCTTACCGATGCATCACGTAATCTCGATCTTACCGATGCAGAACGTAAACTCGATCATACCGATGCACCACGTTATCTCGGCAGACCGATGCAGAACGTAAAAAAAAAGCTTACAGCACGCGGTGTTCCCAAGCGGTCACCCATCCAAGTACTAACCGCGCCCGACGCTGCTTGGCTTCAGTGTTCAATTTCAATTCAATTTCAAATGGGCTTTATTTGTCTTTGTGATAGTTACAGATATGTGCCTATATAGGCCATGTTAATCAACAATAATGGTTTATATACAGTTCCTACCAGATAATTCTGGTATTATCAGTTACATTTCATATACATATAATAAAAAATTTTTAAGTAATTTCAGGGTGTTTGGGAATTTTTGTTTGATATCGTATATTTATTTATTTTATTATAATAGGGGATTTTCAGGAAAAATTTAGGAATAAAAAACCTGATATAAATAATTTGGGGAGGGATGGGGGGTGGGTTGGGGATATATATATACAGTTATGTACAGTTTTAGCATTTACAAATTTTTATATACAATTTTATATACATGTCTGGGAAGGGGTTCCCGTTATGCTAAACGGCGATTCTCAATTCAGCTAACGGCCGCCATTTGCTAGTCGTGGCCAGTCCCCATTTCTCGTAGCACCGTTCGTGTCGCTGTTGGGTCTAGTACCCGTAGGACCGATTGGTTGTTACGATAACAGGGCGATGGATACGCCATTCGCATTGGCTGCCGCTACCTTTCGTTGTGATTCGTCGTCAAGACATATTTTTCAAAATGTCGGTATGTGACATGGCCGGTCTTGGAAGATGGCGGTTTTCATAGGGGTTTTTGGGTGTTTGGGGTAGGTTTTTAGGGAGGTTTAAGGAATATGGGAAGGAATTGGTACGGGAGGGGGTGAGGGGATGCGTGGAGTCGCGTTTTCGTAATTTGTCTTGTCAGTGCGTTGGATTTACACTGGAATTCGTAGAAATCGCTAGATACTTTGTTTAGGTACTCGCGGATGGTTGGAATATCCGCGAGTTCATGTAGTTTGGATATCCTAGTGTAATACGGCTTGCTCAAGGCCAATCTTAGGATTTTGTTTTGAAGGTTTTGAATGGGCCTTATTGGAAAGGGCCTAAGGTGACAAAATGCCGGCGCAGCGTATGTGACTACTGGCCGGATGTATGTTTTGTAAATGAGCAATTTGTTTTTTTCATTCAGCATACTTTTACTGCACAATAGAGGATGCAGTATCTTTTTGATGGCGTATCCTTTATGGATTTGTGCTTTGATATGGCGGTGGAAATTTAGCCTTTCGTCCAATTCAATGCCCAGGTACTTAACGGAGCTTTTTGGAACAATTTCCGTATTATTGATTTTTAATTTGTCTAAGATTACTTTTTCATTCCGTCTTCTGCTAAACACGATCTGCTCTGCTTTGGTCTCATTCAGTTTTATTTTCCATCTGTCGAAGTAATTGATAAGTACTTCGAGATGGTTTTTCAGCTCGCGATTGGCGTCTTCAGCGCTGGATGAGTGGGCATATATGGCCGTGTCATCCGCGAAGAGGGCGATTTTTGTTTTGTTATGTTTCGGGATATCCTGGACGTAGATATTGAATAATCTAGGTCCAAGGACTGATCCCTGCACAATTCCTGCTTTTATATTTTTGGGCGCGGATGTTTCATTCCCTACGCGTACTATGAATTTTCTGTTATTGAGATATGAGTAAATGGTCTTTATGAGGAATTTCGGGAATTTAAGTTTTATTAATTTGTAGGTCAGCCCCTCTATCCAAACTTTGTCGAACGCCTTTTCGATGTCGAGGAGGAGCATGACCGTGTGGTTTTTATTATTGAAACTATTTATTACGTCAACTACGATTCGGCAGATTTGCTGTGTCGAGCTGTGTTTTTCCTTGAAGCCAAATTGATGGTCATCGCGAATTTTATTGTTTTTCATAACTTGTTTTATTTTTCCTAACAGGATTTTCTCGGTCAGCTTGCTGAGGTTAGACAGTAGACTGATCGGACGGTAGTTGCCGGGAGAAGTTGTGACTTTCCCGGCTTTGGGGATAGGGGTTACTACTGCTGTTTTCCAACAGCTAGGCCAGTGTTGAAATTTGAATACAGCGTTTATGATGTAGTTCAGTTGAACTATGGCCTTTCTGGATAGGTTCCGGATCAGTCTATTGTCCACTTCGTCCTTTCCTGGAGCTTTGTTTAGTGGAAGCTTTTTAATTTCGTCCCGTATTTCCGATGGATTTGTTAATAGATGATTTTCGGGCTTTACGAAGCGGTTCGAATTTATAAAGTCTTCCACTCTTTTCCGTATGTCTGCTTGTTCTGGACTATCGGTCTGGGATATGTGGTGAGCGGTTTCGAAGTTTTCCGCAAGTACGTCCGCTTTTTCTTTATCGGTGATGTAATTCGCGGAATTTTGGACCAAGATGGGAACTTGGGAGAATTTTTGAATACTGGATTTGACTGTTTTCCAGAGATCTTTGTTATTAGAATTTAGCCTGGAGATTTTCTGTTCCCATCTTTCGTTCTGGAAAATTTTTATGTGGTTTCGGATTTCGCGGGTGTATGAGTTTAAGAGTGTTTTATCGACTTGTCTTTGGTGGGATTGCCACCTTTTTCTGATTTTATTCCTGAACTTGATCAAGTCGATAATATGGGCTGGTAGTTTTTCTGCTACTTCAGCTCTCGGTTTTTTGGAAATTGTTTTATCGCGGGCGTACTTGAGGGCCTTCGTAAACTTTTCAATTTCCCGTTCGATGTCGGAAGCAGTTTCGATTTTATTGTTGATAGTTATTTTACTATCTAATATTGTACGAAATTTTGCCCAATCAGCGTTCGAATAGTCGTACACTAATTTTGTTGGGTTTCTTTCGCTGCTATAATTGACCGAGAAGATCACTGGATTATGATCGGACCCTAACTGACAACTCGCGTCCGGGATACTATTCAAGTTAATATTCTTAGTGAGTATTAAATCGATAGTACTCGGAGCTTTTCCATTGTCTGGAAAATGAGTGTGTCCGTTAGGGATGTTCAAAATTACGTCATCATTAGCTTCAAGGAAACTGAATAGACGATTTCCGTTGGTGTTTCTGCAGTTGCAGTTCCATTCTTCGTGTTTAGCATTTAGATCGCCTAGAACTATTACTTTATTTTTCCTAGAAAATAGGAATCTTAGGCAGTTGGTACTGAATTTGCGACTGGGGCTATTATACACCGCCGTTATGATTAAGTTGCCATCAATCTGGACGCTAGCGTTCTCTATTGTGCAGTTGATGGTAGGCAAAATGGTGGATGCGATAAGGTTCTTTACTAGTATAGCGATTCCACCGAATCCAGAGTTGTCTTGTCTGTCTTGCCTATATGTCTGGTATCCTTTAATGAAAAATTTGTGGTTGTTTTTCAGTTTTGTCTCGTTGATAGTCAGTATGTCTATTTGGTTGTAATTTAGAAAATTGGAGATCTCCAGGAATTTTTGGGAGACTCCATTCGCGTTCCAAGTCGCGATTTTTAATGACTTAGTCATTTAAATTGAGGAAGAATTCCAGTATGACGTACTTTCTTTCGGCGGGGCTTGCATTTTGCAGCTGCTGGTTGAGTCTTTTGACGTCTGTCAGTAGTTGTCGTATGTCCACGTATTGGTTCAGTCTGTTGAACTCGCTTTTCAGCTCGTAAAACGCGTTTTGGAAGTTATTTGTGTTATTTGTGTCATGAGTTTTGTTTGTTGGGGGGGAAGTTGGGGTTTTGGGGGTGGTTTGGGGGTTGGCCATGCCACTTACCGGTTTTTGCTTGGCCTCTTGGGCCTTTCTCCTTTCTTCCCAGACATTCACGGCCGGGATTGGAGCTTCGCGGTAAACTTTGGGGGCGGCAGGGGCGGCGGTTTTGGCGTTCCTCGCCCTGCGGTTGCAGATGTTCACGTAAATCGCGCACTCGGTACTGTTTGCGGGGTGACTCCCGAAACAGTTCGCGCACTTTGCCGGCGTATTCATAGATTTTGGGCACTCGCGAGTCGCGTGATTTTCCGCGCACTTGAGGCAGTTTGGGGTCCTATGGCAGTTGGCCGTGGCATGTCCCCACATCTGGCAGTTGTGACATTGGATTACTTCCCTTTTTGTATAGTACTTGTTCCACCGAACGGCTGTATAATTAATAACGCGGACTTCCTTCTGTATTTTCCGGAGCGTTATCGTATTTCCGGTGACGACCATGTACGCCGGTGATTTCGTTGCTTTTAGTTTGTGGATTTCCACAACCGGAATTCCTAGTTCCTGGAGTTCAGTTTTAATCTCTTCCAGGTCTGGATCAGAATCCAGTCCCCTCAGCGTAAATGCATGGGTTTTTTCTTCCCTTGGGGTGTAGGTGTGGTATTTCACGTCGTTTTCATCAAAATATTTTTCTAGTTTCTTTCTGTCTTCTACCGTCTCGGTGTAGACGGTGGAGTTCATGGCACTGTATTTAATATAAAATTTGCCATTTATAACTTTCGTTATGTCGGCCACCGTTTTGTTATGTTTTTTGAAAACGCCGTTGACCACTATTGGCGGGGGTTTCCGTTGATTTTTTCTAATTTCAACGGTTGCTGCATTGACTTCTACCTCATTTGGATTGAGGTAGTTAAATTTATTTTTGATTTCTACAGGGATTGTTTTTTTGTCCTTCCTTTTCCTGATAGATGTTGTTGGATGCGTGAAGTTTGGGTTTTCCACATCTCCAACTCGACTTCTCTTTTTGGCGACTCTCGGGGGGTCAGTTTCATTATCAGATGAATCTGAAGGGAGTTTCATTTCCTGGTCGTCCATCATTTTAATAAAGTTCTGATAAAATTTTTGAAATTCCTTTCAAAAAGGAATTCAAAAGCGGTCGGTTTCACGCGAAACTCGGCCGTTTCAGGGCCTTTCGGACCCGAGCAGGTAAAATTTCGTCACTCACTCAGTCTATTCTTGGCTCTGGAATGCGGCTTGGCGCCGTCTGGTCTAACACAACGGTCACTTTCACAGGTCAGTTTTAACGTTCACAAATTCCACAACTATCTCTACGGAGCGATTTTGGGTATAACCTCTCAGCACAGTGTTCTGACGAGAACTGGCAATTTCAGCGTGGTATGGCCGTAAACAACAAATATAGCGATATTTTCTATGATATCTCACTTTTTGGGAGCGGAAAGGACGTGAACGTTTTTCCTTATAAAAAATGAAATAACTTTTGGATATTAATTCTGATTGTTGATTTAAGTTTTAAGAACACATTAGGACATATCTCAATGAAATTTGAGGGATTTCCGAAATCGAAAAATATTTTTCGAAAAAAAAAAAAAATCCCAGAAGACCTCGGTCATCTCAAGTTTATTTCCATATTCTATTACACAATCAACGTACATCACAAAAGGAACCATCTCTCTAACTATCACAGTTAAATTTTTGTATCGGAACATTTCACGTCGGAATATCTCGCTAAGTCCAGACCGGGGAGATCGGTCGCATTTGACACCGTCCGCTCCGGTCTAACATCGTCTTGGAGTCGGGGTAACGATGGAGAGGCGTTTAAGGACGTGAACATTTTTCCTTATAAAAATTAAAGTCGACAATGAATATTGATTCTGATTACTGATTTACTCTTTTAGTACACATTAGAAGGCAACGCAATCAGATTTGAGGAAATTTCAAGATCAGAAAATTTTTTTCGAAAAAAAAAAAAATTCAAGAACACCTGGGTCATGGCAAGTTATTTCCCACAATCCATTCCACAATCAACGTACAACATAGAAGAAATCATCTCTCTAACTATCCTGGTTCAAAAGTTGTATCGGAACATTTCACGTCGAAATACCTCGCCAAGTCCAGACCGGGGCGATAGGTAGTATCTGACACCGTCCGCTCGGGACTGACATCGACTTGGACTCGGGCTAATGATGGGGAGGCGTTTAAGGACGTGAACATTTTTCCTTATAAAAATTAAAGTCGACAATGAATATTGATTCTGATTACTGATTTACGCTTTAAAAACACATTAGAAGGCAACCAAATCAAATTTGAGGAAATTCCAAAATCAGAAAATTTTTTTTCAAAAAAAAAAAAATCCGAAAAATATTTTTCGATTCTGATTACTGATTTACTCTTTTAGAACACATTAGAAGGCAACGAAATCAAATTTGAGTGAAATCCAAAATCAGAAAATATTTTTCGAAAAAAAAAAAAAATTCGAGAACACCTCGGTCATGGCAAGTTATTTTCCACAATCCATTCCCCAATCAACGTACATCCCAGAAAAAATCATCTCTCTAACTATCCTGGTTCAAAAGTTGTATCGGAACATTTTCACGTCGAAAATATATCTCAGAGTCCAGACCGATGCAGAACGTAAACTCGATCATACCGATGCTTCACGTAATCTCGATCTTACCGATGCACAACGTAAACTAGATCACACCGATGCAGAACGTAAACTCGATCATACCGATGCACCACGTAAACTCAGGCAGACCGATGCAGAACGTGAACTCGATCTTACCGATGCACCACGTAATCTCGATCTTACCGATGCACCACGTAAACTCGGGCAGACCGATGCAGAACGTGAACTCGATCTTACCGATGCACCACGTAAACTAGGGCTGACCGATGCATCACGTAAACGACGATCGAGAGGCGCGAAAGGACGTGAACGTTTTTCATTATAAAAATTGAAATAAATGATAAATAATGATTCTGATTGTTGGTTATCATTTTTAATAAGCATTAGGAGGCAACCAAATGAAATTTGAGGAAATTCCGATAATAGAAAATTTTTTCGAAAAAAAAAAAAAATTCATGAAATCCTCGGTCATCGCAAAATATTTACCATATTCTGTTCGATAATCAACGTATATTTAAGAAGGAATCATATCTGTATCTATCTTGGTTCAAATTTTGTATCGGAACATTTTGACCAAAGTCCGAGCTTCGGCCGAAACAGACACCGCTGACCTGGCCTATCGATCGACCGAGAGTCGGGGATAGAGCGTAAGTGTTGTCTGGAGGGGAACCCTGTGCTCTCCTGACATATATAGGGAAGGTGGTCGCGTTGGGCGATGCAGAACGTTTGGATCGGGAATTATATTTTTGGTTCAGCTATTGGAATATGGTTTATTGTTGGTATATATTGGCGAAATAACGTTCTTACTGACTGGGGATATTCATAAAAATGAGTCCGGAGATTTTCAGATCGAAGTCCGAGTGATCCGACTTGGAAGGCGTGTTGGGTGGGTCGAGATGGCTTAGATAGATCAGACGAGGCGGGCTAAGTGTTGACGTCATGCATCGGTCCATTTTCAGATTGAGTCCGAGTAATCCGACTTTGAAAGAGTGTTGGGTGCGTCGAGACTGTTTAGATAGATCGGACGAGGCGGACTAGGTGTTAACGACATGCATCGGTATATTTTCTGATCGGAGTCCGAAGAAATCGGCCCTAGTAGGCGCAGCGGACGGTCGAGACGGCCTCGGTGGGTCGGATCGATCGGGAAAAGTTTGCTAAATCGTGTCTGGAGGGGAACCTTGGGTTCTCCTGACATATATAGGGGATAAGGTTTGGGTGAACGATTCTTCACGTAAAAGTTGAGTAATTTATTTTTCGATAAGCTTTTGGATATTGATGAGAAGTATATGTATATCTTCGATTAAAAGAATTC
>NC_059508.1:37463565-37468565 GCF_914767665.1 Harmonia axyridis
ATCTAATATAATATACATCGAGACGGTAAGAATTCTTTTAATCGAAGATATACATATACTTCTCATCAATATCCAAAAGCTTATCGAAAAATAAATTACTCAACTTTTACGTGAAGAATCGTTCACCCAAACCTTATCCCCTATATATGTCAGGAGAACCCAAGGTTCCCCTCCAGACACGATTTAGCAAACTTTTCCCGATCGATCCGACCCACCGAGGCCGTCTCGACCGTCCGCTGCGCCTACTAGGGCCGATTTCTTCGGACTCCGATCAGAAAATATACCGATGCATGTCGTTAACACCTAGTCCGCCTCGTCCGATCTATCTAAACAGTCTCGACGCACCCAACACTCTTTCAAAGTCGGATTACTCGGACTCAATCTGAAAATGGACCGATGCATGACGTCAACACTTAGCCCGCCTCGTCTGATCGATCTAAGCCATCTCGACCCACCCAACACGCCTTCCAAGTCGGATCACTCGGACTTCGATCTGAAAATCTCCGGACTCATTTTTATGAATATCCCCAGTCAGTAAGAACGTTATTTCGCCAATATATACCAACAATAAACCATATTCCAATAGCTGAACCAAAAATATAATTCCCGATCCAAACGTTCTGCATCGCCCAACGCGACCACCTTCCCTATATATGTCAGGAGAGCACAGGGTTCCCCTCCAGACAACACTTACGCTCTATCCCCGACTCTCGGTCGATCGATAGGCCAGGTCAGCGGTGTCTGTTTCGGCCGAAGCTCGGACTTTGGTCAAAATGTTCCGATACAAAATTTGAACCAAGATAGATACAGATATGATTCCTTCTTAAATATACGTTGATTATCGAACAGAATATGGTAAATATTTTGCGATGACCGAGGATTTCATGAATTTTTTTTTTTTTCGAAAAAATTTTCTGTTATCGGAATTTCCTCAAATTTCATTTGGTTGCCTACTAATGCATATTAAAAACGATAATCAACAATCAGAATCATTATTTATCATTTATTTCAATTTTTATAATGAAAAACGTTCACGTCCTTTCGCGCCTCTCGATCGTCGTTTACGTGATGCATCGGTCAGCCCTAGTTTACGTGGTGCATCGGTAAGATCGAGTTCACGTTCTGCATCGGTAAGATCCAGTTCACGTGGTGCATCGGTAAGATCGAGATTACGTGGTGCATCGGTAAGATCGAGTTTACGTGGTGCATCGGTAAGATCCAATTCACGTTCTGCATCGGTAAGATCCAGTTCACGTGGTGCATCGGTGAGATCGAGTTTACGTTCTGCATCGGTGTGATCTAGTTTACGTGGTGCATCGGTAAGATCGAGATTACGTGAAGCATCGGTATGATCGAGTTTACGTTCTGCATCGGTCTGGACTTAGAGATATATTTTCGACGTGAAAATGTTCCGATACAACTTTTGAACCAGGATAGTTAGAGAGATGATTTTTTCTGGGATGTACGTTGATTGGGGAATGGATTGTGGAAAATAACTTGCCATGACCGAGGTGTTCTCGAATTTTTTTTTTTTTTCGAAAAATATTTTCTGATTTTGGATTTTACTCAAATTTGATTTCGTTGCCTTCTAATGTGTTCTAAAAGAGTAAATCAGTAATCAGAATCGAAAAATATTTTTCGGATTTTTTTTTTTTTGAAAAAAAATTTTCTGATTTTGGAATTTCCTCAAATTTGATTTGGTTGCCTTCTAATGTGTTTTTAAAGCGTAAATCAGTAATCAGAATCAATATTCATTGTCGACTTTAATTTTTATAAGGAAAAATGTTCACGTCCTTAAACGCCTCCCCATCATTAGCCCGAGTCCAAGTCGATGTCAGTCCCGAGCGGACGGTGTCAGATACTACCTATCGCCCCGGTCTGGACTTGGCGAGGTATTTCGACGTGAAATGTTCCGATACAACTTTTGAACCAGGATAGTTAGAGAGATGATTTCTTCTATGTTGTACGTTGATTGTGGAATGGATTGTGGGAAATAACTTGCCATGACCCAGGTGTTCTTGAATTTTTTTTTTTTTCGAAAAAAATTTTCTGATCTTGAAATTTCCTCAAATCTGATTGCGTTGCCTTCTAATGTGTTCTAAAAGAGTAAATCAGTAATCAGAATCAATATTCATTGTCGACTTTAATTTTTATAAGGAAAAATGTTCACGTCCTTAAACGCCTCTCCATCGTTACCCCGACTCCAAGACGATGTTAGACCGGAGCGGACGGTGTCAGATGCGACCGATCTCCCCGGTCTGGACTTAGCGAGATATTCCGACGTGAAATGTTCCGATACAAAAATTTAACTGTGATAGTTAGAGAGATGGTTCCTTTTGTGATGTACGTTGATTGTGTAATAGAATATGGAAATAAACTTGAGATGACCGAGGTCTTCTGGGATTTTTTTTTTTTTTCGAAAAATATTTTTCGATTTCGGAAATCCCTCAAATTTCATTGAGATATGTCCTAATGTGTTCTTAAAGCTTAAATCAACAATCAGAATTAATATCCAAAAGTTATTTCATTTTTTATGAGGAAAAACGTTCACGTCCTTTCCGCTCCCAAAAAGTGAGATATCATAGAAAATATCGCAATATATGTTGTTTACGGCCATACCACGCTGAAATTGCCAGTTCTCGTCAGAACACTGAAGCCAAGCAGCGTCGGGCGCGGTTAGTACTTGGATGGGTGACCGCTTGGGAACACCGCGTGCTGTAAGCTTTTTTTTTACGTTCTGCATCGGTCTGCCGAGATAACGTGGTGCATCGGTATGATCGAGTTTACGTTCTGCATCGGTAAGATCGAGATTACGTGATGCATCGGTAAGATTGAGATTACGTGGTGCATCGGTAAGATCGAGATTACGTGGTGCATCGGTAAGATCGAGTTTACGTGGTGCATCGGTAAGATCCAATTCACGTTCTGCATCGGTAAGATCCAGTTCACGTGGTGCATCGGTGAGATTGAGATTACGTGGTGCATCGGTAAGATCGAGTTTACGTGGTGCATCGGTAAGATCCAATTCACGTTCTGCATCGGTAAGATCCAGTTCACGTGGTGCATCGGTAAGATCGAGATTACGTGGTGCATCGGTAAGATCGAGTTTACGTGGTGCATCGGTAAGATCCAATTCACGTTCTGCATCGGTAAGATCCAGTTCACGTGGTGCATCGGTAAGATTGAGATTACGTGGTGCATCGGTAAGATCGAGTTTACGTGGTGCATCGGTAAGATCCAATTCACGTTCTGCATCGGTAAGATCCAGTTCACGTGGTGCATCGGTAAGATGGAGATTACGTGGTGCATCGGTAAGATCGAGATTACGTGGTGCATCGGTAAGATCTACTTTACGTTCTGCATCGGTCTGCCCTTGTTTACGTGGTGCATCGGTAAGATCGAGATTACGTGAAGCATCGGTATGATCGAGTTTACGTTCTGCATCGGTCTGCCCGATATTACGTGGTGCATCGGTTCAGCCCTAGTTTACGTTGTGCATCGGTCTGGACTTAGAGATATATTTTCGACGTGAAAATGTTCCGATACAACTTTTGAACCAGGATAGTTAGAGAGATGATTTTTTCTGTGATGTACGTCGATTGGGGAATGGATTGTGGAAAATAACTTGCCATGACCGAGGTGTCCTCGAATTTTTTTTTTTTTCGAAAAAAATTTTCTGATTGTGGAATTTTCTCAAATTTGATTTGGTTGCCTCCTAATGTGTTCTAAAAGAGTAAATCAGTAATAGGAATCGAAAAATATTTTTCGGATTTTTTTTTTTTTCGAAAAAAATTTTCTGATCGTGGAATTTCCTCAAATTCGATTTGGTTGCCTTCTAATGTGTTTTTAAAGCGTAAATCAGTAATCAGAATCAATATTCATTGTCGACTTTAATTTTTATAAGGAAAAATGTTCACGTCCTTAAACGCCTCCCCATCATCAGCCCGAGTCCAAGTCGATGTCAGTCCCGAGCGGACGGTGTCAGATACTACCTATCGCCGAGGTCTGGACTTGGCGAGATATTACGACGTGAAATGTTCCGATACAACTTTTGAACCAGGATAGTTAGAGAGATGATTTCTTCTATGTTGTACGTTGATTGTGGAATGAAATACGGAAAATAACTCGCCATGACCGAGGTGATTACGATTTTTTTTTTTTTTTCGAAAAAAATTTTCTGATCGTGGAATTTTCTCAAATTTGATTTGGTTGCCTCCTTATATGTTCTAATAGCGATAATCAACAATCAGAATCAAAATCCATGATCGGGTTTGATTTTTATAAGGAAAAATGTTCACGTCCTTTTTTTCAACCCCGACTCATTGACGATGTTAGAACCGAGCCGGCGGTGTCAGATACGACCGATCGCCCCGGTCCCGATCGTCATTTACGTTGTGCATCGGTCTGCCCGAGATTACGTGGTGCATCGGTATGATCGAGTTTACGTGGTGCATCGGTAAGATCCAATTCACGTTCTGCATCGGTAAGATCCAGTTCACGTGGTGCATCGGTAAGATGGAGATTACGTGGTGCATCGGTAAGATCGAGATTACGGGGTGCATCGGTAAGATCTACTTTACGTTCTGCATCGGTCTGCCCTTGTTTACGTGGTGCATCGGTAAGATCGAGATTACGTGAAGCATCGGTATGATCGAGTTTACGTTCTGCATCGGTCTGCCCGATATTACGTGGTGCATCGGTTCAGCCCTAGTTTACGTTGTGCATCGGTCTGGACTTAGAGATATATTTTCGACGTGAAAATGTTCCGATACAACTTTTGAACCAGGATAGTTAGAGAGATGATTTTTTCTGTGATGTACGTCGATTGGGGAATGGATTGTGGAAAATAACTTGCCATGACCGAGGTGTCCTCGAATTTTTTTTTTTTTCGAAAAAAATTTTCTGATTGTGGAATTTTCTCAAATTTGATTTGGTTGCCTCCTAATGTGTTCTAAAAGAGTAAATCAGTAATAGGAATCGAAAAATATTTTTCGGATTTT
>NC_059508.1:37481065-37488279 GCF_914767665.1 Harmonia axyridis
ACGCTCTATCCCCGACTCTCGGTCGATCGATAGGCCAGGTCAGCGGTGTCTGTTTCGGCCGAAGCTCGGACTTTGGTCAAAATGTTCCGATACAAAATTTGAACCAAGATAGATACAGATATGATTCCTTCTTAAATATACGTTGATTATCGAACAGAATATGGTAAATATTTTGCGATGACCGAGGATTTCATGAATTTTTTTTTTTTTCGAAAAAATTTTCTGTTATCGGAATTTCCTCAAATTTCATTTGGTTGCCTACTAATGCATATTAAAAACGATAATCAACAATCAGAATCATTATTTATCATTTATTTCAATTTTTATAATGAAAAACGTTCACGTCCTTTCGCGCCTCTCGATCGTCGTTTACGTGATGCATCGGTCAGCCCTAGTTTACGTGGTGCATCGGTAAGATCGAGTTCACGTTCTGCATCGGTAAGATCCAGTTCACGTGGTGCATCGGTAAGATCGAGATTACGTGGTGCATCGGTAAGATCGAGTTTACGTGGTGCATCGGTAAGATCCAATTCACGTTCTGCATCGGTAAGATCCAGTTCACGTGGTGCATCGGTGAGATCGAGTTTACGTTCTGCATCGGTGTGATCTAGTTTACGTTGTGCATCGGTAAGATCGAGATTACGTGAAGCATCGGTATGATCGAGTTTACGTTCTGCATCGGTCTGGACTTAGAGATATATTTTCGACGTGAAAATGTTCCGATACAACTTTTGAACCAGGATAGTTAGAGAGATGATTTTTTCTGGGATGTACGTTGATTGGGGAATGGATTGTGGAAAATAACTTGCCATGACCGAGGTGTTCTCGAATTTTTTTTTTTTTTCGAAAAATATTTTCTGATTTTGGATTTTACTCAAATTTGATTTCGTTGCCTTCTAATGTGTTCTAAAAGAGTAAATCAGTAATCAGAATCGAAAAATATTTTTCGGATTTTTTTTTTTTTGAAAAAAAATTTTCTGATTTTGGAATTTCCTCAAATTTGATTTGGTTGCCTTCTAATGTGTTTTTAAAGCGTAAATCAGTAATCAGAATCAATATTCATTGTCGACTTTAATTTTTATAAGGAAAAATGTTCACGTCCTTAAACGCCTCCCCATCATTAGCCCGAGTCCAAGTCGATGTCAGTCCCGAGCGGACGGTGTCAGATACTACCTATCGCCCCGGTCTGGACTTGGCGAGGTATTTCGACGTGAAATGTTCCGATACAACTTTTGAACCAGGATAGTTAGAGAGATGATTTCTTCTATGTTGTACGTTGATTGTGGAATGGATTGTGGGAAATAACTTGCCATGACCCAGGTGTTCTTGAATTTTTTTTTTTTTCGAAAAAAATTTTCTGATCTTGAAATTTCCTCAAATCTGATTGCGTTGCCTTCTAATGTGTTCTAAAAGAGTAAATCAGTAATCAGAATCAATATTCATTGTCGACTTTAATTTTTATAAGGAAAAATGTTCACGTCCTTAAACGCCTCTCCATCGTTACCCCGACTCCAAGACGATGTTAGACCGGAGCGGACGGTGTCAGATGCGACCGATCTCCCCGGTCTGGACTTAGCGAGATATTCCGACGTGAAATGTTCCGATACAAAAATTTAACTGTGATAGTTAGAGAGATGGTTCCTTTTGTGATGTACGTTGATTGTGTAATAGAATATGGAAATAAACTTGAGATGACCGAGGTCTTCTGGGATTTTTTTTTTTTTTCGAAAAATATTTTTCGATTTCGGAAATCCCTCAAATTTCATTGAGATATGTCCTAATGTGTTCTTAAAGCTTAAATCAACAATCAGAATTAATATCCAAAAGTTATTTCATTTTTTATGAGGAAAAACGTTCACGTCCTTTCCGCTCCCAAAAAGTGAGATATCATAGAAAATATCGCAATATATGTTGTTTACGGCCATACCACGCTGAAATTGCCAGTTCTCGTCAGAACACTGAAGCCAAGCAGCGTCGGGCGCGGTTAGTACTTGGATGGGTGACCGCTTGGGAACACCGCGTGCTGTAAGCTTTTTTTTTACGTTCTGCATCGGTCTGCCGAGATAACGTGGTGCATCGGTATGATCGAGTTTACGTTCTGCATCGGTAAGATCGAGATTACGTGATGCATCGGTAAGATTGAGATTACGTGGTGCATCGGTAAGATCGAGATTACGTGGTGCATCGGTAAGATCGAGTTTACGTGGTGCATCGGTAAGATCCAATTCACGTTCTGCATCGGTAAGATCCAGTTCACGTGGTGCATCGGTGAGATTGAGATTACGTGGTGCATCGGTAAGATCGAGTTTACGTGGTGCATCGGTAAGATCCAATTCACGTTCTGCATCGGTAAGATCCAGTTCACGTGGTGCATCGGTAAGATTGAGATTACGTGGTGCATCGGTAAGATCGAGTTTACGTGGTGCATCGGTAAGATCCAATTCACGTTCTGCATCGGTAAGATCCAGTTCACGTGGTGCATCGGTAAGATTGAGATTACGTGGTGCATCGGTAAGATCGAGTTTACGTGGTGCATCGGTAAGATCCAATTCACGTTCTGCATCGGTAAGATCCAGTTCACGTGGTGCATCGGTAAGATGGAGATTACGTGGTGCATCGGTAAGATCGAGATTACGTGGTGCATCGGTAAGATCTACTTTACGTTCTGCATCGGTCTGCCCTTGTTTACGTGGTGCATCGGTAAGATCGAGATTACGTGAAGCATCGGTATGATCGAGTTTACGTTCTGCATCGGTCTGCCCGATATTACGTGGTGCATCGGTTCAGCCCTAGTTTACGTTGTGCATCGGTCTGGACTTAGAGATATATTTTCGACGTGAAAATGTTCCGATACAACTTTTGAACCAGGATAGTTAGAGAGATGATTTTTTCTGTGATGTACGTCGATTGGGGAATGGATTGTGGAAAATAACTTGCCATGACCGAGGTGTCCTCGAATTTTTTTTTTTTTCGAAAAAAATTTTCTGATTGTGGAATTTTCTCAAATTTGATTTGGTTGCCTCCTAATGTGTTCTAAAAGAGTAAATCAGTAATAGGAATCGAAAAATATTTTTCGGATTTTTTTTTTTTTCGAAAAAAATTTTCTGATCGTGGAATTTCCTCAAATTCGATTTGGTTGCCTTCTAATGTGTTTTTAAAGCGTAAATCAGTAATCAGAATCAATATTCATTGTCGACTTTAATTTTTATAAGGAAAAATGTTCACGTCCTTAAACGCCTCCCCATCATCAGCCCGAGTCCAAGTCGATGTCAGTCCCGAGCGGACGGTGTCAGATACTACCTATCGCCGAGGTCTGGACTTGGCGAGATATTACGACGTGAAATGTTCCGATACAACTTTTGAACCAGGATAGTTAGAGAGATGATTTCTTCTATGTTGTACGTTGATTGTGGAATGAAATACGGAAAATAACTCGCCATGACCGAGGTGATTACGATTTTTTTTTTTTTTTCGAAAAAAATTTTCTGATCGTGGAATTTTCTCAAATTTGATTTGGTTGCCTCCTTATATGTTCTAATAGCGATAATCAACAATCAGAATCAAAATCCATGATCGGGTTTGATTTTTATAAGGAAAAATGTTCACGTCCTTTTTTTCAACCCCGACTCATTGACGATGTTAGAACCGAGCCGGCGGTGTCAGATACGACCGATCGCCCCGGTCCCGATCGTCATTCACGTTGTGCATCGGTCTGCCCGAGATTACGTGGTGCATCGGTATGATCGAGTTTACGTGGTGCATCGGTAAGATCCAATTCACGTTCTGCATCGGTAAGATCCAGTTCACGTGGTGCATCGGTAAGATGGAGATTACGTGGTGCATCGGTAAGATCGAGATTACGGGGTGCATCGGTAAGATCTACTTTACGTTCTGCATCGGTCTGCCCTTGTTTACGTGGTGCATCGGTAAGATCGAGATTACGTGAAGCATCGGTATGATCGAGTTTACGTTCTGCATCGGTCTGCCCGATATTACGTGGTGCATCGGTTCAGCCCTAGTTTACGTTGTGCATCGGTCTGGACTTAGAGATATATTTTCGACGTGAAAATGTTCCGATACAACTTTTGAACCAGGATAGTTAGAGAGATGATTTTTTCTGTGATGTACGTCGATTGGGGAATGGATTGTGGAAAATAACTTGCCATGACCGAGGTGTCCTCGAATTTTTTTTTTTTTCGAAAAAAATTTTCTGATTGTGGAATTTTCTCAAATTTGATTTGGTTGCCTCCTAATGTGTTCTAAAAGAGTAAATCAGTAATAGGAATCGAAAAATATTTTTCGGATTTTTTTTTTTTTCGAAAAAAATTTTCTGATCGTGGAATTTCCTCAAATTCGATTTGGTTGCCTTCTAATGTGTTTTTAAAGCGTAAATCAGTAATCAGAATCAATATTCATTGTCGACTTTAATTTTTATAAGGAAAAATGTTCACGTCCTTAAACGCCTCCCCATCATCAGCCCGAGTCCAAGTCGATGTCAGTCCCGAGCGGACGGTGTCAGATACTACCTATCGCCGAGGTCTGGACTTGGCGAGATATTACGACGTGAAATGTTCCGATACAACTTTTGAACCAGGATAGTTAGAGAGATGATTTCTTCTATGTTGTACGTTGATTGTGGAATGAAATACGGAAAATAACTCGCCATGACCGAGGTGATTACGATTTTTTTTTTTTTTCGAAAAAAATTTTCTGATCGTGGAATTTTCTCAAATTTGATTTGGTTGCCTCCTTATATGTTCTAATAGCGATAATCAACAATCAGAATCAAAATCCATGATCGGGTTTGATTTTTATAAGGAAAAATGTTCACGTCCTTTTTTTCAACCCCGACTCATTGACGATGTTAGAACCGAGCCGGCGGTGTCAGATACGACCGATCGCCCCGGTCCCGATCGTCATTTACGTTGTGCATCGGTCTGCCCGAGATAACGTGGTGCATCGGTCTGGACTTAGAGATATATTTTCGACGTGAAAATGTTCCGATACAACTTTTGAACCAGGATAGTTAGAGAGATGATTTTTTCTGTGATGTACGTCGATTGGGGAATGGATTGTGGAAAATAACTTGCCATGACCGAGGTGTCCTCGAATTTTTTTTTTTTTTCGAAAAAAATTTTCTGATCGTGGAATTTTCTCAAATTTGATTTGGTTGCCTCCTAATGTGTTCTAATAGCGATAATCAACAATCAGAATCAAAATCCATGGTCGGGTTTGGTTTTTATAAGGAATAATGTTCACGTCCTTTTTCGCCTATGTTCTTTTTCGACGTGAAATGTTCCGATACAACTTTTGAACCAGGATAGTTAGAGAGATGATTTTTTCTGGGATGTATGTTGATTGACGTACGAAACTTGGAAAAAAATAGAAAAGACCGAGGTACTCTAGAAAAAAAAATTTATTGAAAATATTTTTTTGATTTCGGAATTAATTCGAAATTCATTCAGATGTCTTCTATCAATATCGCGAAAGAAAAATCAATAATCAGAATCGATATTCATCTAAGATTATTTCCTTCTGGATTGTGTTAACATTCGGTACGATCTTGTCTACGTGATGCATCGGTTTGTTTCTCGGCTCTTGTGAGCAAGTTGGACACTCGAGACGGCCTCCATCGATCGGATTAGGCGGGCTTTAATGTTAACGTGCTGCATCGGTGTGATCTTGTTTACGTCATGCATCGGTATAGCTTTAAATCGCGCCGTAAAGTCGTTCACGTCATGCATCGGTATCTTAAATCGCGCCGTAAAGTCGTTCACGTCATGCATCGGTATCTTAAATCGCGCCGTAAAGTCGTTCACGTCATGCATCGGTATCTTAAATCGAGCCGAAAAGTCGTTCACGTCATGCATCGGTATGGCTTTAAATCGCGCCCTAGGGTCGTTCACGTCATGCATCGGTGGCACAAAAAAAAGACGCCGATGCATGACGTGAGCCGACTTTTCGGCTCGATTTAAGATACCGATGCATGACGTGAACGACTTTACGGCGCGATTTAAGATACCGATGCATGACGTGAACCGACTTTTCGGCATGAAGTCAGCTAAAATTATCGTGTGCATCTTGGGTCGGTCCACGTACCGTAGATCAGAGAGGGACGACGTACATACATCGGATACATTTGTATCCAACAAGTTACGATCGTCGTCTGATCCAGCGGTAATCGGACCTACTCTCGTGAATTTATTTTGCCCCTTGAATAATTTTGTACCGATGCACGACGTGAAGTCGACTTTTCGGCATGGTTTAAGCTAAAATTATCGTGTGCATCTTGGGTAGGCCCACTTACTACAGATCTGAGACGGACGACGTACATACATCGGATACATTCGTATCCAACAAGTTACAATCGTCGTCTGATCCAGCGGTAATCGGACCTACTCTCGTGAATTTATTTTGCCCCTTGAATAACTTTGTACCGATGCACGACGTGAAGTCGACTTTCCGGCATGGTTTAAGCTAAAATTATCGTGTGCATCTTTCATTTTACTCATCACATAGTCTGATGCATTTGATGACATTTACCCTTGTGAGTTATTCGTATTTCTCTCTCATGTCCGATTTCGTCAAACATATCTACCTTTCTGATTGATTCATCGTGAATTGTTCGAATTTGACCTAAGATAAGCCTGCAAAACATGCATATTTCATTAGCTCGTTATGATATTTTCAGATGAAAACCGTTCAAGATTTTCGAATAGTAAGACACCATCCAGTCACAGCTCGAATACCACCGTCAGGTCGGCGGTCGATATATTGTGATGTGGTGCTTTTCGAAAGATTTTCAATTAGTGGTTATCTTCGGTACTTTGCGCCATATCAGAGAGAAAATCAGAGTTATTTTTGATAGAAAAACTCACGTCAAGCATCGGCAAAATTTCATACGAAAATCATAAAGTCCGATTCGATAGACGGACGAAGGCCAAAATGGCTCTCGTTACCGTCCCCAACCGCAAGAACGATAGACGTTCGAACGGTCGGTTCAAATCGGACTCGAACAGGACAGAAATATTTGGCAGATATGAAATGAGGCGCGGCCCTACTCGGACCTCCTTCTTCATACCGTACGGTTAGAAAAAAGGAGCGGAGGCCACCACCGTCACTCTATCTGCCAATTTGCATATTCCGTCGCAGTCGTCGTCGGTCGATGCCAAGGCAGCCCTCAACACTTACTCCCGTATCCTTTCGAATACGGG
>NC_059508.1:37498479-37503479 GCF_914767665.1 Harmonia axyridis
CGAGGCCGTCTCGACCGTCCGCTGCGCCTACTAGGGCCGATTTCTTCGGACTCCGATCAGAAAATATACCGATGCATGTCGTTAACACCTAGTCCGCCTCGTCCGATCTATCTAAACAGTCTCGACGCACCCAACACTCTTTCAAAGTCGGATTACTCGGACTCAATCTGAAAATGGACCGATGCATGACGTCAACACTTAGCCCGCCTCGTCTGATCGATCTAAGCCATCTCGACCCACCCAACACGCCTTCCAAGTCGGATCACTCGGACTTCGATCTGAAAATCTCCGGACTCATTTTTATGAATATCCCCAGTCAGTAAGAACGTTATTTCGCCAATATATACCAACAATAAACCATATTCCAATAGCTGAACCAAAAATATAATTCCCGATCCAAACGTTCTGCATCGCCCAACGCGACCACCTTCCCTATATATGTCAGGAGAGCACAGGGTTCCCCTCCAGACAACACTTACGCTCTATCCCCGACTCTCGGTCGATCGATAGGCCAGGTCAGCGGTGTCTGTTTCGGCCGAAGCTCGGACTTTGGTCAAAATGTTCCGATACAAAATTTGAACCAAGATAGATACAGATATGATTCCTTCTTAAATATACGTTGATTATCGAACAGAATATGGTAAATATTTTGCGATGACCGAGGATTTCATGAATTTTTTTTTTTTTCGAAAAAATTTTCTGTTATCGGAATTTCCTCAAATTTCATTTGGTTGCCTACTAATGCATATTAAAAACGATAATCAACAATCAGAATCATTATTTATCATTTATTTCAATTTTTATAATGAAAAACGTTCACGTCCTTTCGCGCCTCTCGATCGTCGTTTACGTGATGCATCGGTCAGCCCTAGTTTACGTGGTGCATCGGTAAGATCGAGTTCACGTTCTGCATCGGTAAGATCCAGTTCACGTGGTGCATCGGTAAGATCGAGATTACGTGGTGCATCGGTAAGATCGAGTTTACGTGGTGCATCGGTAAGATCCAATTCACGTTCTGCATCGGTAAGATCCAGTTCACGTGGTGCATCGGTGAGATCGAGTTTACGTTCTGCATCGGTGTGATCTAGTTTACGTTGTGCATCGGTAAGATCGAGATTACGTGAAGCATCGGTATGATCGAGTTTACGTTCTGCATCGGTCTGGACTTAGAGATATATTTTCGACGTGAAAATGTTCCGATACAACTTTTGAACCAGGATAGTTAGAGAGATGATTTTTTCTGGGATGTACGTTGATTGGGGAATGGATTGTGGAAAATAACTTGCCATGACCGAGGTGTTCTCGAATTTTTTTTTTTTTTCGAAAAATATTTTCTGATTTTGGATTTTACTCAAATTTGATTTCGTTGCCTTCTAATGTGTTCTAAAAGAGTAAATCAGTAATCAGAATCGAAAAATATTTTTCGGATTTTTTTTTTTTTGAAAAAAAATTTTCTGATTTTGGAATTTCCTCAAATTTGTTTTGGTTGCCTTCTAATGTGTTTTTAAAGCGTAAATCAGTAATCAGAATCAATATTCATTGTCGACTTTAATTTTTATAAGGAAAAATGTTCACGTCCTTAAACGCCTCCCCATCATTAGCCCGAGTCCAAGTCGATGTCAGTTCCGAGCGGACGGTGTCAGATACTACCTATCGCCCCGGTCTGGACTTGGCGAGGTATTTCGACGTGAAATGTTCCGATACAACTTTTGAACCAGGATAGTTAGAGAGATGATTTCTTCTATGTTGTACGTTGATTGTGGAATGGATTGTGGGAAATAACTTGCCATGACCCAGGTGTTCTTGAATTTTTTTTTTTTTCGAAAAAAATTTTCTGATCTTGAAATTTCCTCAAATCTGATTGCGTTGCCTTCTAATGTGTTCTAAAAGAGTAAATCAGTAATCAGAATCAATATTCATTGTCGACTTTAATTTTTATAAGGAAAAATGTTCACGTCCTTAAACGCCTCCCCATCATTAGCCCGAGTCCAAGTCGATGTCAGTCCCGAGCGGACGGTGTCAGATACTACCTATCGCCCCGGTCTGGACTTGGCGAGGTATTTCGACGTGAAATGTTCCGATACAACTTTTGAACCAGGATAGTTAGAGAGATGATTTCTTCTATGTTGTACGTTGATTGTGGAATGGATTGTGGGAAATAACTTGCCATGACCCAGGTGTTCTTGAATTTTTTTTTTTTTCGAAAAAAATTTTCTGATCTTGAAATTTCCTCAAATCTGATTGCGTTGCCTTCTAATGTGTTCTAAAAGAGTAAATCAGTAATCAGAATCAATATTCATTGTCGACTTTAATTTTTATAAGGAAAAATGTTCACGTCCTTAAACGCCTCTCCATCGTTACCCCGACTCCAAGACGATGTTAGACCGGAGCGGACGGTGTCAGATGCGACCGATCTCCCCGGTCTGGACTTAGCGAGATATTCCGACGTGAAATGTTCCGATACAAAAATTTAACTGTGATAGTTAGAGAGATGGTTCCTTTTGTGATGTACGTTGATTGTGTAATAGAATATGGAAATAAACTTGAGATGACCGAGGTCTTCTGGGATTTTTTTTTTTTTTCGAAAAATATTTTTCGATTTCGGAAATCCCTCAAATTTCATTGAGATATGTCCTAATGTGTTCTTAAAGCTTAAATCAACAATCAGAATTAATATCCAAAAGTTATTTCATTTTTTATGAGGAAAAACGTTCACGTCCTTTCCGCTCCCAAAAAGTGAGATATCATAGAAAATATCGCAATATATGTTGTTTACGGCCATACCACGCTGAAATTGCCAGTTCTCGTCAGAACACTGAAGCCAAGCAGCGTCGGGCGCGGTTAGTACTTGGATGGGTGACCGCTTGGGAACACCGCGTGCTGTAAGCTTTTTTTTTACGTTCTGCATCGGTCTGCCGAGATAACGTGGTGCATCGGTATGATCGAGTTTACGTTCTGCATCGGTAAGATCGAGATTACGTGATGCATCGGTAAGATCGAGATTACGTGGTGCATCGGTAAGATCGAGATTACGTGGTGCATCGGTAAGATCGAGTTTACGTGGTGCATCGGTAAGATCCAATTCACGTTCTGCATCGGTAAGATCCAGTTCACGTGGTGCATCGGTGAGATTGAGATTACGTGGTGCATCGGTAAGATCGAGTTTACGTGGTGCATCGGTAAGATCCAATTCACGTTCTGCATCGGTAAGATCCAGTTCACGTGGTGCATCGGTAAGATTGAGATTACGTGGTGCATCGGTAAGATCGAGTTTACGTGGTGCATCGGTAAGATCCAATTCACGTTCTGCATCGGTAAGATCCAGTTCACGTGGTGCATCGGTAAGATTGAGATTACGTGGTGCATCGGTAAGATCGAGTTTACGTGGTGCATCGGTAAGATCCAATTCACGTTCTGCATCGGTAAGATCCAGTTCACGTGGTGCATCGGTAAGATGGAGATTACGTGGTGCATCGGTAAGATCGAGATTACGTGGTGCATCGGTAAGATCTACTTTACGTTCTGCATCGGTCTGCCCTTGTTTACGTGGTGCATCGGTAAGATCGAGATTACGTGAAGCATCGGTATGATCGAGTTTACGTTCTGCATCGGTCTGCCCGATATTACGTGGTGCATCGGTTCAGCCCTAGTTTACGTTGTGCATCGGTCTGGACTTAGAGATATATTTTCGACGTGAAAATGTTCCGATACAACTTTTGAACCAGGATAGTTAGAGAGATGATTTTTTCTGTGATGTACGTCGATTGGGGAATGGATTGTGGAAAATAACTTGCCATGACCGAGGTGTCCTCGAATTTTTTTTTTTTTCGAAAAAAATTTTCTGATTGTGGAATTTTCTCAAATTTGATTTGGTTGCCTCCTAATGTGTTCTAAAAGAGTAAATCAGTAATAGGAATCGAAAAATATTTTTCGGATTTTTTTTTTTTTCGAAAAAAATTTTCTGATCGTGGAATTTCCTCAAATTCGATTTGGTTGCCTTCTAATGTGTTTTTAAAGCGTAAATCAGTAATCAGAATCAATATTCATTGTCGACTTTAATTTTTATAAGGAAAAATGTTCACGTCCTTAAACGCCTCCCCATCATCAGCCCGAGTCCAAGTCGATGTCAGTCCCGAGCGGACGGTGTCAGATACTACCTATCGCCGAGGTCTGGACTTGGCGAGATATTACGACGTGAAATGTTCCGATACAACTTTTGAACCAGGATAGTTAGAGAGATGATTTCTTCTATGTTGTACGTTGATTGTGGAATGAAATACGGAAAATAACTCGCCATGACCGAGGTGATTACGATTTTTTTTTTTTTTTCGAAAAAAATTTTCTGATCGTGGAATTTTCTCAAATTTGATTTGGTTGCCTCCTTATATGTTCTAATAGCGATAATCAACAATCAGAATCAAAATCCATGATCGGGTTTGATTTTTATAAGGAAAAATGTTCACGTCCTTTTTTTCAACCCCGACTCATTGACGATGTTAGAACCGAGCCGGCGGTGTCAGATACGACCGATCGCCCCGGTCCCGATCGTCATTTACGTTGTGCATCGGTCTGCCCGAGATTACGTGGTGCATCGGTATGATCGAGTTTACGTGGTGCATCGGTAAGATCCAATTCACGTTCTGCATCGGTAAGATCCAGTTCACGTGGTGCATCGGTAAGATTGAGATTACGTGGTGCATCGGTAAGATCGAGTTTACGTGGTGCATCGGTGGCACAAAAAAAAGACGCCGATGCATGACGTGAGCCGACTTTTCGGCTCGATTTAAGATACCGATGCATGACGTGAACGACTTTACGGCGCGATTTAAGATACCGATGCATGACGTGAACCGACTTTTCGGCATGAAGTCAGCTAAAATTATCGTGTGCATCTTGGGTCGGTCCACGTACCGTAGATCAGAGAGGGACGACGTACATACATCGGATACATTTGTATCCAACAAGTTACGATCGTCGTCTGATCCAGCGGTAATCGGACC
>NC_059508.1:37513479-37518479 GCF_914767665.1 Harmonia axyridis
AAAAGCTTATCGAAAAATAAATTACTCAACTTTTACGTGAAGAATCGTTCACCCAAACCTTATCCCCTATATATGTCAGGAGAACCCAAGGTTCCCCTCCAGACACGATTTAGCAAACTTTTCCCGATCGATCCGACCCACCGAGGCCGTCTCGACCGTCCGCTGCGCCTACTAGGGCCGATTTCTTCGGACTCCGATCAGAAAATATACCGATGCATGTCGTTAACACCTAGTCCGCCTCGTCCGATCTATCTAAACAGTCTCGACGCACCCAACACTCTTTCAAAGTCGGATTACTCGGACTCAATCTGAAAATGGACCGATGCATGACGTCAACACTTAGCCCGCCTCGTCTGATCGATCTAAGCCATCTCGACCCACCCAACACGCCTTCCAAGTCGGATCACTCGGACTTCGATCTGAAAATCTCCGGACTCATTTTTATGAATATCCCCAGTCAGTAAGAACGTTATTTCGCCAATATATACCAACAATAAACCATATTCCAATAGCTGAACCAAAAATATAATTCCCGATCCAAACGTTCTGCATCGCCCAACGCGACCACCTTCCCTATATATGTCAGGAGAGCACAGGGTTCCCCTCCAGACAACACTTACGCTCTATCCCCGACTCTCGGTCGATCGATAGGCCAGGTCAGCGGTGTCTGTTTCGGCCGAAGCTCGGACTTTGGTCAAAATGTTCCGATACAAAATTTGAACCAAGATAGATACAGATATGATTCCTTCTTAAATATACGTTGATTATCGAACAGAATATGGTAAATATTTTGCGATGACCGAGGATTTCATGAATTTTTTTTTTTTTCGAAAAAATTTTCTGTTATCGGAATTTCCTCAAATTTCATTTGGTTGCCTACTAATGCATATTAAAAACGATAATCAACAATCAGAATCATTATTTATCATTTATTTCAATTTTTATAATGAAAAACGTTCACGTCCTTTCGCGCCTCTCGATCGTCGTTTACGTGATGCATCGGTCAGCCCTAGTTTACGTGGTGCATCGGTAAGATCGAGTTCACGTTCTGCATCGGTAAGATCCAGTTCACGTGGTGCATCGGTAAGATCGAGATTACGTGGTGCATCGGTAAGATCGAGTTTACGTGGTGCATCGGTAAGATCCAATTCACGTTCTGCATCGGTAAGATCCAGTTCACGTGGTGCATCGGTGAGATCGAGTTTACGTTCTGCATCGGTGTGATCTAGTTTACGTTGTGCATCGGTAAGATCGAGATTACGTGAAGCATCGGTATGATCGAGTTTACGTTCTGCATCGGTCTGGACTTAGAGATATATTTTCGACGTGAAAATGTTCCGATACAACTTTTGAACCAGGATAGTTAGAGAGATGATTTTTTCTGGGATGTACGTTGATTGGGGAATGGATTGTGGAAAATAACTTGCCATGACCGAGGTGTTCTCGAATTTTTTTTTTTTTTCGAAAAATATTTTCTGATTTTGGATTTTACTCAAATTTGATTTCGTTGCCTTCTAATGTGTTCTAAAAGAGTAAATCAGTAATCAGAATCGAAAAATATTTTTCGGATTTTTTTTTTTTTGAAAAAAAATTTTCTGATTTTGGAATTTCCTCAAATTTGATTTGGTTGCCTTCTAATGTGTTTTTAAAGCGTAAATCAGTAATCAGAATCAATATTCATTGTCGACTTTAATTTTTATAAGGAAAAATGTTCACGTCCTTAAACGCCTCCCCATCATTAGCCCGAGTCCAAGTCGATGTCAGTTCCGAGCGGACGGTGTCAGATACTACCTATCGCCCCGGTCTGGACTTGGCGAGGTATTTCGACGTGAAATGTTCCGATACAACTTTTGAACCAGGATAGTTAGAGAGATGATTTCTTCTATGTTGTACGTTGATTGTGGAATGGATTGTGGGAAATAACTTGCCATGACCCAGGTGTTCTTGAATTTTTTTTTTTTTCGAAAAAAATTTTCTGATCTTGAAATTTCCTCAAATCTGATTGCGTTGCCTTCTAATGTGTTCTAAAAGAGTAAATCAGTAATCAGAATCAATATTCATTGTCGACTTTAATTTTTATAAGGAAAAATGTTCACGTCCTTAAACGCCTCCCCATCATTAGCCCGAGTCCAAGTCGATGTCAGTCCCGAGCGGACGGTGTCAGATACTACCTATCGCCCCGGTCTGGACTTGGCGAGGTATTTCGACGTGAAATGTTCCGATACAACTTTTGAACCAGGATAGTTAGAGAGATGATTTCTTCTATGTTGTACGTTGATTGTGGAATGGATTGTGGGAAATAACTTGCCATGACCCAGGTGTTCTTGAATTTTTTTTTTTTTCGAAAAAAATTTTCTGATCTTGAAATTTCCTCAAATCTGATTGCGTTGCCTTCTAATGTGTTCTAAAAGAGTAAATCAGTAATCAGAATCAATATTCATTGTCGACTTTAATTTTTATAAGGAAAAATGTTCACGTCCTTAAACGCCTCTCCATCGTTACCCCGACTCCAAGACGATGTTAGACCGGAGCGGACGGTGTCAGATGCGACCGATCTCCCCGGTCTGGACTTAGCGAGATATTCCGACGTGAAATGTTCCGATACAAAAATTTAACTGTGATAGTTAGAGAGATGGTTCCTTTTGTGATGTACGTTGATTGTGTAATAGAATATGGAAATAAACTTGAGATGACCGAGGTCTTCTGGGATTTTTTTTTTTTTTCGAAAAATATTTTTCGATTTCGGAAATCCCTCAAATTTCATTGAGATATGTCCTAATGTGTTCTTAAAGCTTAAATCAACAATCAGAATTAATATCCAAAAGTTATTTCATTTTTTATGAGGAAAAACGTTCACGTCCTTTCCGCTCCCAAAAAGTGAGATATCATAGAAAATATCGCAATATATGTTGTTTACGGCCATACCACGCTGAAATTGCCAGTTCTCGTCAGAACACTGAAGCCAAGCAGCGTCGGGCGCGGTTAGTACTTGGATGGGTGACCGCTTGGGAACACCGCGTGCTGTAAGCTTTTTTTTTACGTTCTGCATCGGTCTGCCGAGATAACGTGGTGCATCGGTATGATCGAGTTTACGTTCTGCATCGGTAAGATCGAGATTACGTGATGCATCGGTAAGATTGAGATTACGTGGTGCATCGGTAAGATCGAGATTACGTGGTGCATCGGTAAGATCGAGTTTACGTGGTGCATCGGTAAGATCCAATTCACGTTCTGCATCGGTAAGATCCAGTTCACGTGGTGCATCGGTGAGATTGAGATTACGTGGTGCATCGGTAAGATCGAGTTTACGTGGTGCATCGGTAAGATCCAATTCACGTTCTGCATCGGTAAGATCCAGTTCACGTGGTGCATCGGTAAGATTGAGATTACGTGGTGCATCGGTAAGATCGAGTTTACGTGGTGCATCGGTAAGATCCAATTCACGTTCTGCATCGGTAAGATCCAGTTCACGTGGTGCATCGGTAAGATTGAGATTACGTGGTGCATCGGTAAGATCGAGTTTACGTGGTGCATCGGTAAGATCCAATTCACGTTCTGCATCGGTAAGATCCAGTTCACGTGGTGCATCGGTAAGATGGAGATTACGTGGTGCATCGGTAAGATCGAGATTACGTGGTGCATCGGTAAGATCTACTTTACGTTCTGCATCGGTCTGCCCTTGTTTACGTGGTGCATCGGTAAGATCGAGATTACGTGAAGCATCGGTATGATCGAGTTTACGTTCTGCATCGGTCTGCCCGATATTACGTGGTGCATCGGTTCAGCCCTAGTTTACGTTGTGCATCGGTCTGGACTTAGAGATATATTTTCGACGTGAAAATGTTCCGATACAACTTTTGAACCAGGATAGTTAGAGAGATGATTTTTTCTGTGATGTACGTCGATTGGGGAATGGATTGTGGAAAATAACTTGCCATGACCGAGGTGTCCTCGAATTTTTTTTTTTTTCGAAAAAAATTTTCTGATTGTGGAATTTTCTCAAATTTGATTTGGTTGCCTCCTAATGTGTTCTAAAAGAGTAAATCAGTAATAGGAATCGAAAAATATTTTTCGGATTTTTTTTTTTTTCGAAAAAAATTTTCTGATCGTGGAATTTCCTCAAATTCGATTTGGTTGCCTTCTAATGTGTTTTTAAAGCGTAAATCAGTAATCAGAATCAATATTCATTGTCGACTTTAATTTTTATAAGGAAAAATGTTCACGTCCTTAAACGCCTCCCCATCATCAGCCCGAGTCCAAGTCGATGTCAGTCCCGAGCGGACGGTGTCAGATACTACCTATCGCCGAGGTCTGGACTTGGCGAGATATTACGACGTGAAATGTTCCGATACAACTTTTGAACCAGGATAGTTAGAGAGATGATTTCTTCTATGTTGTACGTTGATTGTGGAATGAAATACGGAAAATAACTCGCCATGACCGAGGTGATTACGATTTTTTTTTTTTTTTCGAAAAAAATTTTCTGATCGTGGAATTTTCTCAAATTTGATTTGGTTGCCTCCTTATATGTTCTAATAGCGATAATCAACAATCAGAATCAAAATCCATGATCGGGTTTGATTTTTATAAGGAAAAATGTTCACGTCCTTTTTTTCAACCCCGACTCATTGACGATGTTAGAACCGAGCCGGCGGTGTCAGATACGACCGATCGCCCCGGTCCCGATCGTCATTTACGTTGTGCATCGGTCTGCCCGAGATTACGTGGTGCATCGGTATGATCGAGTTTACGTGGTGCATCGGTAAGATCCAATTCACGTTCTGCATCGGTAAGATCCAGTTCACGTGGTGCATCGGTAAGATTGAGATTACGTGGTGCATCGGTAAGATCGAGTTTACGTGGTGCATCGGTGGCACAAAAAAAAGACGCCGATGCATGACGTGAGCCGACTTTTCGGCTCGATTTAAGATACCGATGCATGACGTGAACGACTTTACGGCGCGATTTAAGATACCGATGCATGACGTGAACCGACTTTT